>NC_085140.1:28503699-28809593 GCF_024139115.2 Armigeres subalbatus
CAATTGTAGTATCTGTTGCCGAGTTTTCTGGCTTCCGGAATGAGATTTTGAGCAACCTTCAGGGGATCAAGGTTTCATTTCAGATTGCTAGGAAGGGTGACTGCCGCGTTTTGCCGGGATCCTTTGACGATCGCAAACGTCTTCTTCAGTATTTAACTGAGAAGCGCCATAAATTCTTCACATACGACGACAAAACTGAGCGATTGTTCAAAGTCGTCTTGAAAGGTCTCCCCAGTGATGACAAATCACTGGATGAGATTAAAATTGAAATTTCTCAATTACTTGGATTTTCACCAGTCCAAGTAATTAAGATGAAAAAGAAATCCCACTCTGGTACTTCCCAAAGGGGCATTTCTCAAGAATTTTATTTAGTTCATTTTAACAAAAGTGAACTAAATAATATGAAAAGTTTGGAAAAGGCCTGTATTATGTCTCATGTCCGTGTTACATGGGAACATTTCCGCAGGCCTGGGGGAAATTTCCAAAACCCCAACCAGTGCCGTAAGTGGCAAAAATGGGGTCATGGAACCAAACATTGTCACATGGATGCTAAATGCATGATTTGTGGTGGAACCTCTCACGCCAAGGACGCATGTCCTGTGAGAGAAGATTCCAATAAATTTAAATGTGCAAATTGTGGGGGCAATCATAAATCCAATTTCTGGGAATGCCCTTCACGCAAAAGTTTTGAATTCCCGTGCAAAATTGATGACGGAAATTCCAATCGGATCCCAGATTCGACGGGTAGAAATTTTTCAAACGCTCAAATTTCGAAACCAGTTACCGGTCGAGCAATTCATACCCACCACAATTCACAAACAAATTTTGCCGCTCGTCAACGGGTAGCAAGCACTTCAGTAAATTCCAATTTTTCGAATGTACCTACGTGTGGTATCTGAAATATCGAGGTACTTCCGAATTTGGGGTTCACAAGAAACTACAGAGCACAATTTACTGAAGCACGACAATCTTTATTCACCGCTCGTCTCACACCACTGATTATACTAATCTCTCTCTTAAAACTTAATCAAGGATCACTAGATCTCTTCGACATCACACTCCCCCCTGACAAATAATTTTAATCCAATAATGCTTGTATATATTGTTCGAGATATTCAGGACGTTTCGTCTCTCGACGACTGCGACGGATAGCTGTTTGTTCTTCCATTGGAATCTGGTGATGCGGAGTCTGTATCATTTCTTCACCAGGTGTTGATGTTTGGGTTTCAACCGGTTCATTTACGGATTTGAGATGGGTGATATTCCTGCGATATACTTTGCCAGTTTCCATTGAGCGGATGCTTACTTCAGATCCATTTCTTGCTATTATTTTGAAATTCTCTTCGCTGAAGTTGGTCGATAATTTGTTCTCCTTCGAAATCCTTTTGGCAACCACAATGTCTCCCTCTTTCAACTGGTTGGTTTGGGCGTTCCTACGGCGGTCTGTTGATTCAGCTGCTGAGACTTTCCGTTCCCAATCGCGATCCTTGATTCCTTCCATCCACAGTCTATTGGTGTTGTGAATGCTCGGGATTTTATCTCTAAGTACCCTGCCAAACATTAGAGCCGATGGAGCTTCTCCTGTCGTAGAATGCGGAGTAGAATTGTACATTAACAGAAAAGTACGCAAATCCCACTTCCAATTGGGAGATCCTTCTACCTGGCTGATCCTTAGTCGCTTAAGAATTGTGTTATTCATTCGTTCCACCTCTCCATTTGCCTGGGGCCAATACGGTGTGGTTCTTTGGTGATCGATGCCAAATTCACGGCAGAAAGCGCGGAAAGAATCACTTACAAACTGTGGCCCATTGTCCGATCTGACTGTTTCTGGTACTCCGAAACGACTGAATGTTTCGAATAATGCTTGAATAGTTAGTTCACTAGTTATCTGCTTCATTACGATCGCCTCAGTAAATCTACTAAAGTAGTCAATTATTACAAGAAGGAAATGCCCCGAAGGCAGTGGTCCTAGGAAATCTATTGCTACTACACACCATGGTCGATCAGGAATTCTTGAACGGTGCATTGGTTCAGGGGGACCTACAGCTGACACAAGCGTGCATGAGCCACAATGCTTCACAAATTTTTCAACGCACTCATCTATTTTTGGCCACCAAACTTTTTGTCTCAACCTACGTTTCATTACACTCATTCCTGGATGACCATCATGCGCACATGTCAGTACCTGTTGTCGGAGTACTGTGGGTATTATAAGCCTGTCTCCTCTCAACAGAACGCCCTTAGCTGAATGTATTTCTGAATTGAAACACTTGAAAGCTTTTACTTCATCTGACCAACATCCAGTTTGTAGTGCCTTTTGAAGCTTCTGAAGTGTTTCATCTTGCTCAGTTGCTTCAACCACTTGAACAAGTGTTACAGCTTCCGGAATCGAGTTTACCACTAGATGGTTAATAAAGGTTTCTGCCGTCTTATCGAAAGGCTTCTCGCTACTTACTGACAACCTGGATAATGCATCGGCCAGATTTGTTGCCCCTGGCTCGTACTTAATGTCATAGTTATAAGACTGAATACGAAGCACCCATCGCTCAATTCGTGGACATGGACGAGATCGGGGGTTGAATAAGAATTTTAATGCTTTGCAATCAGTAATGAGAAGAAACTTGATACCCAGTAAGTATAATCGGAATTTTTCAACCCCCCACACGATCGCTAAAGCTTCACGTTCAGTTTGGAAGTATTTGCGCACTGTCCATTTAATTCCACCAGTTAATTAACTGGTGGAATTAAATGGACAGTACTTAATTCGTCTTAGACGGTTTAATACATTCCACTAAACGAGCTTAATATATTTTTCTGAGTATTTGCGCTCTAAGTCGGTAAGTGCCTTGCTTGCAAACGCGATTATCTGATTTTGACCATCCATGTTTTCTTGAAGTAGGACCGCCCCTAAACCTTCAGGGCTTGCATCTACTATTAATTTCGTTCTCTTCTTGCGATCAAAGAAACCCAAATAGCCTATATCGCTGACTGCCTCTTTTATCCTTCTGAAAGCTTTACGCTGATCGTCGTTCCATGAAAATGTTACTCCTGTACGTAACAAAATCCTCAGTGGTTCCGTTTTGGCTGCCAGATTCGGAATGAATCGTCCAACATAAGTAATCAAACCCAGGAAACTTCTAAGCTCAGCTACTGTTTTCGGTTCCCTAAATTTGGTTATCGATTCAATTCGGCTTTCCGTTGGGCTAACACCTTTTTCACTCAGCACATGTCCTAGAAAATCAATTTCCTTTGCTCCGAAAATGCACTTCTCGTTGTTCAAAAGAACGTCATATTCCTGTAAACGTTTCAAGAGTGCTTGAAGACGTTTATCATGTTCTTCCTGTGTCGACCCGAATACTACTATATCATCAAGATAAACAACAACTCCTTCTAAGCCGGCTAGTAATGATTCCATTGTCTTTTGGAAGATTTCCGGAGCACAGCTGATACCAAACATGAGTCTTCTATATCTACAGAATGTCCATTATTAGAAAAATACGAAATATAATTCAAAAATTACTAATTTTATTTGCGTAATATTTTAGAATACGAATTCAAATTAAAAAATCAATAGTTTTACAATTTACCTGAATAAACCGCTTTTTGTAATGAAGGTAGTAATTGGCCTAGATCTTTCTGATATTTCCAGTTGATGATATGCGTCCTTGATATCGATTTTTGAAAAAAGTTTAGCGCCTGACACTGATCCAAGAATTTCATCTACCAGAGGTAGTGGGTGCGTTTCTCGGAGAACCGCCTGGTTTGCTCGACGCATATCGATGCACAAACGAACTTCACCAGAAGACTTCAAAACTGGAACCATAGGAGAGACCCAAGGAGATGGTCCACTTACACGTTCGATAATCCCTTCTTTCTGCAACATTTGTAACTTATCGTTCACCTTATCCTCAAGAGCGTACGGGGCACGCCGAAAGGCTTGCTGCACAGGTTGAACGGTTTCATCGATTGGTATTTCAACTGTAACACCTTTGAACTTCGGGAATTCGACTTGTGGAGATTTAGAGATGTTTCCGATATCAAAACCAACTTTCAGGACCTGCAGAGCTTTCGCCGTTTGGTCACCCAACAAATTTTGTTGTCCTGCCTTGGCAACATAGAATTTCGCCGCCAGATTCCTTTCGCCTCCTTGAATCATTGCCATGAAACTTCCCGACATATATAATGGCTCGTTCGAAGCGTAGCATGTAAAATTTTTATCAATGTCCGTTGACATGTCCCACACCGATACTTTCATCTGTTTCATTTTCTCCCATGTTGTCTGACTAACGATGTTTGCAGCAGCGCCCGAGTCGATGACCATTGGTACTTGGACTCCCCCTACTTCAAACATGAATGTATTCTCCCCCATAGCATAAAATATGTATTCATTATCTTTATCTTGACTATCGTCGCCGTGGACAATTCTGATGCGCTTTGTAGAATTCGGATATTGGCTATTATAGTTGACTCGTTTCAAGCATTGCTTAGCAAAATGCCCGATGCCTTTGCATTTCAGGCATGCTGCACCCTTTGCCGGACAAGAGTCAGCTCCTCTGACATGACCCCGCTTACCACAAGCGTAACAAACTGGGGTCGATCGATTCCTTCCCTGAACATATTGATGTTTGAACTGAACATTTTGATGTTTTCCCATACCTAAAATAATCTGAATTTAGAAAATCTTCTTAATTCTTCATTTCAATTTTAATAATTTACCAAAAGTCTCGTTTTTCTTTTCCGGTTTCCATTTCGATACTTTACTGATTTGGTCGTTAGACGTCGCAACCCTTGAAAATTCTTTCATTTTCCGCTCGCTTTCCTCCAAACTTGTGCCGAGGCTCTCCACTTCGTTCAGCAACATATCACGCTTCAACAGTTTCTGGCGAAGTTTGTCAGTATAGCACTTCTCTACTATCTGATCCAATATCATCTCCTCTGGTTTGTCGTATTCACATCTCTTAACTTGGGTTCTTAGCCGTAAAACGAAGTCGGAAAATCGTTCAGTCGATTTCTGTGCGATTTGGCGAAACAGATGGCGTTCATATGTCCGCCTGCGAAATGGCTCGAAATGCGCATCCAACTTCGCGATTGCAGCGTCATAATACGGGGGATTTATAACGACCAGCGATACTGTTTCAACTTCGGGCAAATTGTCGTAAATATCTCTTAGATCAGAGCCACCGAGATAAAGTAATTTGGACCGTTTTTCGTACTGCCCTTCAATCTTTTCAGATTCAAAGTAGCACTCAAGGTCACGCTTCCATTTGGCCCAAGCCACCGGTAACTGAGAAGACTCGAGCGATGTTTCTAATGGTCTGATGCGCATGTCCATACTGTTATTTTTTTAAACATTTGGATATTCGGGAAAACCAGTAAAAATAGTAATAAAAATTATTCTGGACCAGCATCTTACAAATAATAACTCAAACGCACCATTCCACAATCATTGAAAAAAAAATGTGATGAAACTCTCTCATATTTTGAATTGATATTAATAAATAAATTTAATATTTTTTTTTTTTTTATCTTTCGTTTATTTGGAAGGCTCATTTGCCGTGAAGCGTTACGGAGCCGAAATCAAGTTTAACAATACATTTCTTGATTCTTATACATAGTGTTAGTTTTGGGGAACCGAAAGACTCGCGGTTTAGTCGAGGTTAGGGAATACAATAATACAGTAGGAAAGGAAAGGATTTTAGGGTGCTTAAGTAATTACGATGCTGATGTTCACAAAGTTGACATTCCTCGCATTTTTACATCTGTAACGGGACAAACAAACTTTTTTTGGGAGACAACGACGAGAGGAAGACATACGGAAGGGATTAACGACAGACATGGAAATGTACAACAAGAGGAAGACATTCGATATGGGGTACGACAGACAAGGGAATGGGCAGACAATGATTACAGCTTTACATCAGCAACTTTCAAAAATTGGTGGACCAGGGGCATGTACTCGAGATCAAGGCCCGACAACACTTCCCTAATAGGCTTTGGTTGTTTTCCTCGGACCCGGAGATGTTCAGTTAGCGCAGATCTGGGGCCACGATGCTCCTCGCACGCCCACACGACATGATCGATGTCCTGATAATCCTCGCCGCAAACACAGAGATTTCCTTCCGAGAGCCCCACTCTGAAAAGATGTGCATTTAGAGTGTAGTGATTGGACATTAGACGACACATGGTTCGAATGAAGTCTCGTCCCATATTCAATTTTTTGAACCATGGACGCTTCGACACCTGCGGGCGAATTGAATACAGCCATCTACCCAACTCCCCATTTGTCCATTTCTGTTGCCAGCTGTTCAAGGTTTCCTGACGAACTAATGTGAAAAATTCATCGAAGGTGATTTGTCGATCGTAAATATCACCTTCCATAGCGCCCACCTTAGCCAAAGAGTCCGCTTTCTCATTTCCCGGGATCGAGCAATGAGAAGGGACCCAAGCCATGGTGATTGTGTAAGACCGTTGTGATAAGGCACTCAAAGCTTTCCGTATCCCATTTAGAAGATACGCTGAGTGCTTAACCGGTTTCATTGACCGAACAGCCTCCAAGGAACTTAGACTGTCGGTGAAGATGAAAAAGTGGTCAGGAGGTAGGGATGCGATTTGCTCGAGTGAATAGTGTATAGCTGCTAGCTCAGCAGTATACACGGAACAAGGCTCTTTGAGCTTAAAGTAGGCGCTATGAAAAACGTTGAAAACACCGAAACCAGTGGAGTCATCAATTTTTGACCCGTCTGTAAAAAGCTTCTCTCCTCACTGGCGTGCCCGTATTTGCTTGCAAATAATGGAGGTATGACCTCCGCACACAGAAAGTCTGGTATTCCATGAACCTCCTGCTTCATGGACAGATCAAAAGTAACAGAGGAACTGTAAGAGTCTAAGAAGTTAGCACGATTGGTATCTACCGAAGAAGGGCTTACCTCCAGCGTTATGTACCAGTGGTAAATACTCATGAATCGAGATTGAGGGTTTTGTTCGAGCAGCTTCTCGAAGTTATCAATGACCAATGGATTGAGAACCTCACAGCGGATGAGAAACCGGAGCGATAATTCCGCGAAACGATCTGTTAGTGGCAGTACTCCCGCAAGTACTTCCAAGCTCATTGTATGTGTCGAATTCATACATCCTAACGCGATACGGAGACAGCGGTACTGAATCCGTTGAAGCTTCAGCATGTGTGTGTTTACCCGCGGACTGGAAGCAGAAACTACCGTATTCGAGGACCGACAAAATGGTTGTTCGATACGTCATAAGATCTTCGGGATGCGCTCCCCACAATGTTCCGGTTATTGATCACATGAAGTTGATCCGTTTCTGGCATATTTGTGTCAGATACACAATATGCTTCCCGAAGGTGCATTTCGAGTCGAACCAGACCCCGAGGTATTTAGAAGACATACTATGAGTGATTGTCTTACCCATCAGTTGGAGTGGGAACTTTGCCGGCTTATGTTTCTTTGAAAAGACAACCATCTCAGTTTTCTCCGGAGATAATTCGATACCCAGCTTCGTAGCCCAAGTCGGCAAATTGTCCAGAGTATCTTGAAACGGTCCTTGCAGATCAACCGATGTTGGCCCCGAAACGGATACAACACAATCATCTGCAAGCTGTCTCAAAGAGCAGTTTGGCATGAGACATTCATCAATGTCTCTGACGTAAAAATTGTAAGAAGGGGCTCAAACATGAGCCCTGGGGAGACCCATGTAGCTAATTCGTGAAGTTGCCGAGTCACCATGAGAAAAACTCATACGCTTCTCTGACAACAAATTGTACAAATAGTTGTTCAAAATTGGTGAAAGTCCACACTCGTGGAGTTTGTCAGATAAGACATCGACGCAAACTGAATCAAAAGCCCCTTAATGTCCAAAAACACTGAGCCCATTTGCTCTTTTTAGCGAAAGTAAGCTGAATTTCTGAAGAAAGCAACGCAAGACAGTCGTTCGTTCCCTTGCCCTGCGGAAACCAAATTGTGTATCTGACAACAAACTATTCGATTCAACCCATTTGTCTAGCCGGAAGAGAATCATCTTCTCCAACAGCTTCGAAGACATGACAGCATCGCGATGGGGCGATACGAGTTACAATCCGACGCGGGTTTTCCGGGCTTCTGGATGGCTATCACCCTCACTTCCCTCAATCATCCGGAACAATGTTGCACTCCAGTAACTGATTGAACAAGTTCAATAAGCGCCTCTTCGCGACGTCTGGGAGGTTTTTGAGCAAATTGAACCTGATTCTATCCATCCCTGGAGCGGAATTGTTACATGAAAGGAGAGCAAGTGAGAATTCAATCATCGAAAAGGGACGATCCATATCATCCCTGTCTGCAAAAGCATCACGTAGCTCTTGCCTCACCGGTACCGAATCCGGACAAACTTTCTTTGCGAAGTCAAGTATCCACCGCGACGAGCTTTCACGATCTTCGTTTACGGACGACGCGTTGCGCATTCTTCTCCCGACGGTCCACAGAGTTTTCATTGAAGTCTCGCGCGATAAACCTTCAACAAAAGTGCGCCAATATCCGCGCTTCTTCACTTTGACCAGTTTCTTGAACTGGATTTCGAGCGCGGTGTATCGTTTGTGAAGAACGATCGCCCCGTGTTTCCGAAATTCTTTGAACGCGGCGGATTTCTCGCGATAAAGTTGCGTACACTCGATGTCCCACCACGGACTGTAGGGTTTCCTACGAACCGAAGCTCCTGGCACCGGCCGACGTTGTGCCTGAAGAGCGCTTTCAAGAATCAACTGCGATAGAAACTTGTACTCTTCCCGCGGGGAAGTGCTTCTATCGACTGTATGCCATCGCTGATGGCGTCCGCATATTGCCCCAATCGATGTGCTTCGTGAGGTCATATGAAAGATCGATGAAAGCAGATTGCTTATGTCCATTGGAAATCGAAACTTCGATCGGCAAATGATCACTACCATGGGGATCTTGGACCACCTTCCAAGTACAGTCCAACGATAATGAGCTCGAACAAATGGAAAGATCTAGACGGCTATCTCTTGCTGGAGGAGCCACTCGTGTAACTTCTCCTGTATTCAAAATTGACATATTGAAGTCGTCGCAGAGGTCGTATATCATTGATGAACGGTTGTCGTCGTACAGTTCCCCAGCCTGTTCCGTGGGAGTTAAAATCTCCCAGGAGCAACCGTGGCTCAGGCATAACCGAGCAGATGTGCGAGAGATCTCTTCGAGATATCGCGGTGTTTGGAGGAAGATATATCGAGGCGATACTGAGGTCTTTTCCTCGAATAGTCACCTGACATGCGACAGCTTCGGTGCCAGACATCGGCGCAAGATCGACTCTATAGAAGGAGTGCTGTTTTTGATCCCTAAAAGCACCCTCCATATCGATTTGCCCGATCGCGGCGGATTATGTTGAAATCAGGAAAATGAAGGTTCACATCTGGTGTTAGCCATGTTTCACATAAAGCAAAAGCATCGCATTGTAATTTGTTAACAAAAATTTAAAAATATCTAATTTTGGAAGAATACTTCGACAGTTCCACTGTAGAATCGAAATCATGTTACCCTTATTGACTAAGTTAGCCATCGAAGGATACAAATGACTCGAGGAGGGGCATTTTCGAAGCCAGCTGCTTCAGGAGAGGAGTCAGAATAGGAAGAACAGTTTTGACCATGTTCTTCACGGGGTCGGAAGCATCAAAGAAGTTGAGGATGAGCTCCACGATGCCAGAAAGTGTGAACATTGGAGCGCTCGGGAGTTCTTCTGCTCGCTCTGTATGCTCTCTTTCTGGCTGAGAAATCGCAAAAAATGGGGTATCTGGGATTTTAGATGTTCCCGGAAGCGGTGGAAACTCCCGATCATCCCGATGTGAAACCACAAAAGTTGATCGTTTTTTGAGTATTTCCTCCCGCTTTGAATTTGACCATGTTGGATTGGGGCTCACTTTGAGGCTGTTTTCTAGGCTTTTTCGAGGGTCGCTGGCTCTGTTTTATTCTCTTCCTCGTTGAGCCATTGAAAACAAAGGGAACCCCATTTCCAACCTCGGAGTCAGAGCTACCTTGATCGTCCAAAGGAAGAGACGAGTAGATGGTGTCAGAAACGAGTGGAGGAGCGGCCTTCCTCAACATTTCGGCGTAACTTCGCCGAGAACGTTGCTGAAGAGACCGCTTCTGATGGATTCGCTGCTGTATGTACGTTGGGCAAGCTTCAAGAGCATGTGGAGGGCTTTCGTTACAATAGACACATTTCGGTGCCGTCTTGCACGCGCCCTCCACATGCTTCTCTCCGCATGATGCACAGCGAGGTTTATTGCAACAGTACTGAGCGGTGTGGCCCAGCTGCTTGCAATTAACACAATTCATCACCTTCGGTACATACAGCCGAACAGGTAGACGAAGTTTGCCAATCACTACGTAGTCAGGCAGTGCGGACCCGGAAAAAGTGACGCAGAAAGAGTCAGACGGGGAATAACTCCGCTTCTCTCCCTCCTGCGACACCGAATACATTTGTTTGCAATCCAGTATCGGAACAGGAGGCAAAGAAACGTTCTTGAAACGACCGAAACCTTGTTTCAAATCGTCGCATGTCATACTTCCCTCCGTCACCACCCCCGCGATCTCACACACTGCTGACGGTAAATACACCCTATATTCGAGAGTGAAAAGCTCACAGGTGACAATCTCGTTGGCCTGTTTGCGATCACTGACCGTGACACGGAGTTTACTGGACCCAACCATGTCAATGGTCGTCACAGACGAAAATCGCTTTTCCAGACCTTTGCTAATCTGGCTGATATTCAAACGTTTGCCTTTGGGTCGAAAGAAAACAACATACGGCCCACTGGAGTCGTGAGGGTAGACCTTGGGACGGGGGCTCGTAGAGGAAATTTTGCGTTGCTGGTGTCCATTTCGTTTTGGTTTGGAACACCCGAATGCAACGAAACATCTGACATGGAATACGAAGTACCCCGCCAACTTCGCCTTCGCGCATTGCGGACACGAAATGCGCCGCTGCAGCGAGGCACAATCTCTTTTAAATCTAAACAATTATCACAAGGGCAGAAAAAACACACACACAAACAAAATAACGATTTGGGACAGAGGGAAGATGAGTAAAAAGAAAGAAAAAACTATTCCAATAAGATGGAGAAGAGAGGGAACAATAAGAGGGAGCTCAATTAAATACTTGCGTTCACACTGCTGTGTTGCCGGCTAACAGTTCTGGCAGCACACACTAGCTCGATGGACACTCGCCGGTGGTGCGGTCGAAGCGAACCACGCTATTGTTGGTGTTCTCGCCGCACCCAACACTGCAACTGGGTGGATGGATGGTGGCAGGACGGCACGTCTGTGTTGGTGGAGACGCACGATGGATGATGACTGTCGGCGTGGGACGATGATGCCTGCGCCTGCGATGGACGCCGAATAAACTGCAAAGTTTTGCGTAGTTGCAAAACCAACGAAATGGCTACTTAACTGCTACAGCTAAGCACCACTTCCACTCAAGCACTATGCTTCAAAACACTTTCGGAAAAAAACCACTACCTGTACTTCAGGAAAAAAACCGAATGAGAAGCAGACCGTACGCGGACTTACAACCGTCTCGCACGGATGCTCGACGTGGAATGAAATAAATTTAATATATTGTCATCATTTTGATATAATTCGCTATCTCGAAATAGTGCATAATCCTTCTTTGTGTATTTATAGCGAACACTTAAATTTATCACGTAATAATTATGGAATACCCATTACTGAGTTGTGACGAAAACCGCCTTATTCAACAGTTTGATGAGAATCATCTGCTGATTTTTTTTTTGTGACAAAAACCAAAGTGACGAAGCCCGCCTTCTTTTAAAGTGACGAAAACCGCCCTTTCCAATATTTATGACGAATACCGCCTGCTTAATTCTTCTGACGACGACCGCCTTCTCTGAGAAGTGACGAGATCCGCCTTCATACAATAGTGACGAAAACCGCCTTCTTTAGGTAATGACGAGATCCGCCTTCTTAAAGTATTTACATATAGAAATAGCCTTTTACAATAATTGCGACGAACACCGCCTGCTATTAGTTCTGACGAGAACCGCCTTCTTGAAATAGGGTCGAAATCCACATTCTGAAAAAAAAGTGATAACCAAGAAATTTCCACGAAAATCACGACGATAACCGCCTTCTCAAAGTAGTGACGAAAACCGCCTTCTCAAATTAGTGGCGAGAGCCGCCTTTTCACTTGTTACGGCGAAACCGCTTATTCAGAATTGTTGAAGTAATGATAATACTCATTTTTTATGCTCTGCATAAAATATTACCTCTTATTTTTCAAAAACAGTATTATCATTTTTCTCAGTGTATCTCAAAAATGAACATTACCGTTGTATAACCGTAAAGCACGTAACGTTGTTATTGTAAAAAACGGTACTTACAACACGCAGCGTAATAGCACGTAATAGCTAACATACATTTGTTCAACTCGTTGTAATGAAAGACTGTGCTTTAACTATTGTAACTTTATTTCTTTAATTCACTTAGTACTTACCTTTGAATAATGAAAGCAATGAAGGAAACAGATCACCGATACCCAAATCATATTTTGTGCTTTTGTGTTATTAACAATAAAACTTACGTACTCTGATCTGCAGCACACTCAGTTTACCTTCATAACGGTTCCCGGTTAATTCAAATATATTCATATTGAAAACTTCACCAGAAATATGCAGAATATCACGATATCACCGAAATTTGAAACTGTTAGAACTTTGTTTACTACAATCGAAATGACAAATATGAAAACATAATGAATGAACTGAATGAACGCGTGCCAAAGCTTTGTGAGAAATGAACTCCTCGAACATTATGACAGTTGACAAGGGCATGGAATGATCTCAGAATTGATTAATAACCCACCATGCCCCACTTTAGTGTCAATATGCATCGGATGAATGGTTTTTTCATCATCCGATGAAAACAAAGAACTGATATATTTCCATTCTATCGTGTATTCATTTCACTGACTAGTATTCATTTTATTAATGACGATTTCTGCTCCGGTTACGGTTACCATGGGGATTACACATGTTTGATTTTTTTTTCGAACACGTGACTGGACGGTGTTCCGAAAAAAAAAGTGCCGAATGGTGCGTTGGTTATCATGAAAGTTTATGATTTTCTTAATTATTTCCATTGCTTTTATTAGAATTACTCACATTTATCCTCGTCGCCAATGTGGTATCTGAAATATCGAGGTACTTCCGAATTTGGGGTTCACAAGAAACTACAGAGCACAATTTACTGAAGCACGACAATCTTTATTCACCGCTCGTCTCACACCACTGATTATACTAATCTCTCTCTTAAAACTTAATCAAGGATCACTAGATCTCTTCGACATCACACTACGTATGCAAACATCGCTGCTGGTAGACAAAATTTCTCTTCTCAAAACGAGGTTTATACCCATGTCCCAACGGAAAATAATGGTCATGTTGCCGATACAGGTAGCATGACTGCTTCCGATTTTGATTTTTTAACTGAACAATTGCATCACATGATTGATGCAATGTTCAAAGCAAATACCATACCAGAAGCTGTTCAGGTTGGTATAAAGTACACACAAAAAATTGTTATTGGACTCCGTTTCAATGGATCTAAATAATTATGTGAAAGTTCTAAATTGGAATGCCCGCTCTCTAAAGGGTAAGGAAGATGAATTATTCAACTTCCTAACAGTTCATAATGTGCATATTAGACTGGCCCAGGAAACAAAAAGTTGTCTAATTCCACGGGGCACCCCCCAGGATTGTGTTTTTGGGTGAAAAAATCAATCTCTGAAAATTTCAGCTCAATCGCTTGTTGCATAAGCTGGCGCATTTGATTTGAAGTTTGTATGGGGATTTCAGCCAAAATGTATAGGAAAATACACCTCCGTCACTCATTCGATCTGGAAATTGGTTCTGATTGCTCGATTGACCTCAGAATTGCAAAAACGGCAGTTGGCATGATACAGAACAATTTCACAGAACATTGCATGATGATTAAATGAACTTTTATATAGGTTTCGGCTGATGCGATTCGATCAAAAAATCCAAAAATACACAAATCAGCTCCTAATTAATCAGCCGAAAACTATATAAAAGTTCATTTAATCATCATGCAATGTTCTGTGAAATTGTTCTGTAGCATACCAACTGCCGTTTTTGCAATTCTGAGGTCAATCGAGCAATCAGAACCAATTTCCAGATCGAATGAGTGACGGAGGTGTATTTTCCTATACATTTGGCTGAAATCCCCATACAAACTTCAAATCAAATGCGCCAGCTTATGCAACAAGCGATTGAGCTGAAATTTTCAGAGATTGATTTTCTCACCCAAAGACACAATTCTGGGGGGTGCCCCGTGGAATTCGACAACATTTTTTTCTCCTCATACTAATCTGGGCCAGTCTAGTGCATATTGCCATTATAACTGAAACGTATTTAAAACCAGGACTCTCCATTAAAAGAGATCCAAACTATTTTATCTACAGAAATGATCGTCTTGACAGCGCCTGTGGTGGGGTCGCCATTGTCATTAATAGACGTATCAAACATAAATTATTTTCTTCGTTTGAAACCAAAGTTTGGGAGTTTCTGTTGAAACAAATTTTGGTCAATTTTCCTTCATTGCAGCCTATTTGCCTTTTCAATGCAATGGGCAGCAAAAGAATTTGTTGAAAGCTGATCTTCAAATTCTGACTCGCAACAAATCAAAATTCTTCGTAATTGGTGACTTCAATGCCAAACACCGTTCATGGAATAATGCTCAAAGCAATTCCAATGGTAAAATTTTATTTGAAGATTGTTCTGCGGGATATTATACTATTCAATATCCCAATGGCCCTACTTGTTTTTCTTCCAGTCGAAATCCTTCTACAATTGATTTAGTTTTAACGGATTCAAGTCAGCTGTGTGGCCAATTGGTAACTCATGCTGACTTTGACTCTGATCACCTTCCTGTGACATTTGAAATCTCACAAGAAGCCATTTATAATCCAATCAGCTCTACTTTTAATTATCATAGAGCTGATTGGGATTTATATAAAACATATATCGATAGGAATTTTGATGTTGATATTCCTCTCGATACCAAAAGTGATATTGAAAATGCGCTCGTATCTTTGACAAATTTAATTGTTGAAGCCAGAGGCATTGCAATTCCTAAATGTGAAATTAAATTCAACTCCATTATTATTGACGACGATCTTCAGCTACTGATCCGTCTTAAAAATGTGAGGCGAAGGCAATACCAAAGAACTCGCGATCCCGCGTTGAAAGTTATTTGGCGAGATTTGCAAAATGAAATTAAAAAACGTTTCGCTATTCTGAGAAATACCAACTTTGAGAATAATGTCTCGAAGTTGGATCCCAGTTCGAAACCCTTTTGGAAATTAACAAAATTCTAAAAAACCTCAAAAGCCAATTCCAGCGCTTAAAGAGGGAAATAAAATTTTATTAACAAATGGCGAGAAGGCTCAAAAACTTGCTCAGCAGTTCGAGAGTGCCCATAATTTTAGTCTAGGTCTCACTAGTCCAATTGAGGATCAGGTTACACGAAGCTTCGAAGACATTCTCAACCAAGATAATGTTTTTGACCCTTCGCTGGGAACTAATTTGGATGAAGTGAGATCTATTACATAAAAGATAAAAAATATGAAAGCCCCGGGTGATGATGGTATTTTCTACATACTTATCAAAAACTTCCTGAGAGCTCTTTATCCTTTTTGGTTAATATATTTAACAAATGTTTTCAATTGGCATACTTCACAGATAAATGGAAAAACGCCAAAGTTGTTCATATTTTGAAGCCGGACAAAAATCCAGCTGAGGCTTCTAGTTATCCTTAATCAGTTTGCTTTCTTCAATAAGCAAACTGTTTGAAAAGATTATTTTAAATAGAATGATGGTTTATATTAATGACAATTCTATTTTTGCTGATGAGCAATTTGGTTTTCGCCATGGGCATTCAACCACCCATCAATTATTAAGAGTTACGAACTTAATTCGGCTCAACAAATCTGAAGGATATTCGACTGGAGTTGCTCTTCTTGATATAGAGAAAGCATTTGACAGTGTTTGGCATGAAGGTTTGATTGTAAAATTGATGAATTTTAATTTTCCTCTGTACATTATTAAACTGATCCAAAATTATTTATCAGATCGCTCACTGCAGGTAAACTATCAGAATTCTAAATCTGATAGATTACCTGTAAGAGCTGGTGTTCCCCAAGGCAGCATACTGGGGCCCATTTTGTATAACATTTTACTTCTGACTTACCTGATTTACCACCAGGGTGTCAAAATCTTTGTTTGCAGATGACACAGGTCTCTCAGCCAAAGGGCGTAGCCTTCGTGTCATTTGTAGTAGATTGCAAAAAGTTTGGATATTTTCTCCACTTACTTGCAAAATGGAAAATTTCCTCGAATGCTTCCAAAACTCAGCTTATAATTTTCCCACATAAGCCGAGAGCTTCTTATTTGAAACCTTCTAGCAGACATATTGTCACTATGAATGGGGTTCCAATTAAATGGTCTAGCGAAGCTAAATATTTAGGACTTCTGCTGGACCAAAAATTAACTTTTAAAAATCACATTGAAGGCCTTCAAGCCAAATATAACAAATATATTAAGTGTCTATATTCACTTATAAATTGAAAATCAAAACTTTGTCTTAAGAACAAAGTTTTTATTAACAAAAAAATTTTTTAGACCAGCCATGTTGTATGCTGTTCCAAAATGGACTAGTTGCTGCAATACCAGAAAAAGGCACTTCAGAGGATTCAAAATAAAATTTTGAAAATGATTCTGAAGTTGCCTCCGTGGTATAGTACCAATGAACTTCATAGAATTTCTAATATTGAGACATTGCAACAAATGTCCAACAAAATTATTTCCAATTTTAGACAAAAATCGTTGCAATCTTCTATTGCAACGATTAACTCCTTGTACCCTTAGTATAAAATAGGTTAAGATTAGTTTAAGTTGAAAACATTGTAATTGCATGTATTAGATAAATAGCAAATAAAATTAGTTAAAAAAAAAAAAAGGAGTGAAAAGTAAGACGTCTCACTTCTCAATACTCATTTCTCACTTATCACTACTCACTTTTCACTTCTCACTGTAAAATGTGAGTAGTGCGAAGTGAGGAGTTTGACGTCTCACTCCGCACTACACTACTCTCACTGATTAAAGTGAGAAGGACAAAGTGAGTAACTTATTCAGGCATATGACCTATTCGACCTAATGACCTATTCGGCCGAATGGGTTTCGGCCTAATTATTGGTTCGGCCTAGTGGCATTCGGGCTAATGGGCTTCGGCCAAATGACCCTTTCCCCTCGATTATTGTCAATTCTTGACTCACCAAAACTGTTATAACTCCAACATTTCTCAACCGATTTCAGAGTTCAACATAATAATACAGAAAAATATATTAAGCTCGTTTAGTGGAATGTATTAAACCGTCTAAGACGAATTACGTATCTGCAAAGATAACGAAAATTAACTGGTGGAATTAAATGGACAGTACTTAATTCGTCTTAGACGGTATAATAATACAGTACAATACAGTGTCGACCCTATTTTGTCACACCCCGATTTCGTCTACCCCCGATTTTATTACGTTTTCGATCCGGTTTTATGACGTTCCGATTTTGTCACGTATTTGACCCGATCTGACCAACGAACTTTATTTTTGGGTTAGTATGATACTACGACGTCAGCTCCTTGATTTCATACACTGTTCAACGCCAAATATGTTTTGAAAATGAAGAGCATATCTAAAACAGTATTTTATTTGAAAGGCTCAAATTTTGTGAAAATAAAGAAGCCGTATTTAAGTTATTGGATTATATAATTAAATAATCTTGGTATTAATGATTATAAAAGTAAAGTAGAGTTATTTTCGATAGTTCTGAACTTAATGAACTTTTTTAATGAAATAGGCGAGAGTAGTGAAAAAAAGGTCTTGATTATTTGTATTGATGCAACCAACTCAAGAAGCAAAAAGTCTTTCTTTTCCATAATTATGGTATTTATTTGCTGGAAGATTGAACTGACAATGACTGTATATTTCTGTAATGAAGTTAAATCCATGACTAAAAAAGCAATATGAAAAATGGTTCTTTCAGCTTTGCTGTGTAATGCAGTTAACTTTCTCTAACTCGATATTTTCTCTTACTCGATGAAATTGTCCCTTCAATATTGCATACAGCGTTACCTCCGTAAGTCGATACCTTCCTCACTCGATGTTCTATAAGTCGAAGTAATTTCCTAACACATTTTCAAATCGCTAACTCTATGTTGTCAGAATCAGTTTACATGCCCAATATCAACGATGTCGAGCAAATTGACCGAATGCCATTTAGCCGAAAAGTTAAAAATCTTATATTGTAAGTAATTAGTAGTAGGAATAACATGAAGTGTGCAGCGAGAAGTAAAGAATGAAACATTTCGCACATCTCATAATAGGAAATCGGAAGTGAATGGTTAAAAGTGATAAGTGAAAAGTCTTAAGTGAGAAATGAGAGGTAAGAATTGAGAAGTGACAAGTGAGAAGTTAGATGTGAGAAATTTGAGAAGTGAGAAGTGAAAAGTGAGAAGTGAAAAGTGAGAAGTAAGAAGTAATAAGTGAGAAGCGAAAAGTAAGAAGTGAAGAGTGACAAATTCGAAGTGAGAACAGTGAAGTGAGAAGTGTGAAATGAAAAGTGAGAAAAGACAAGTAAATTGAGAGAAAAGAGAAGTGAGAAGTGAGAATTGAGAAGAGAGAAGTGAAACTGTGGAGTGAGGAATGAGAAGTGAGAAGTGAAAAGTAAGGAATGAAAAGTAAGGAATCAGGAGTGAGAAGTAAGAAGTTAAAGATAAGAAAAAGAAGTGAAAATTATGAAGTGAGATGTGGGAAATGAAAAGTGAGAAAGAGAAGCAAAAAGTGTAAAATATTTTTTTTAAATGACAAGTGAGAAGAAAAAAGTGTGAAGTAAGAAGTAAGAATTGGAAAGTGAGATGTAAAAAATAAAAAGTCAAAAAGAGGAGCAAAAAGTGAGAAGTAAATTGTTAAAAGTGAAAAGTGAGTGGTCAGAAGTGAAAAGTTTGAGAAGTGAGAGGTGAAAAATGAGAAGTGAAAGGTAAAAAATGAGAACAGAAAAGTGAGAAGTGAAAAAGTGAAAAGTGAGAAATGAGAAAATCGAAGGGAGAAACGCGAAGTGAGAAGGGAGACGTTAGAAAAGAAAAGTGATGAGTGAGAAGTGCGAAGTGAATGGTAAGAAATGAGAAGAGCAAAGAGAGTAGTGAGTAGTCAGAAATGAAAAGTGAGGTGAAAATTGGATTTTTTAACTTAATTTTTATTCCTTTTCCTTTCTTCTTGTTTTCCTTGAGAAAATATAGGTGAAAAATTTGTGACGTAAGAAATGCGAAGTGAGAAGTGAAAAGTGAATGAGCATGAGCATGATGACCGTGCATTTCGTAGTTGCTACTCTGTGATCGACCATAACAATCGCAATTGCACAGGGAACCAATGGATGGAAGCATGGGATTTTTTAATCAAGTTGTAGGTATAGGGATAGAATATGGAAATGGTATGAAAGCCCATTTCCAGTTCTAGCGATTGCTAGAAAATGAGAAATATTTGAAAAGATACAAAGTAGGAGGAATGGAACGGGCCTGGGATTGAACCCACGACCTTCTGCGTATAAGACAGAAGCCCGTTAAGAAATGCGAAGTGAGAAGTGAAAAGTAGAAAGTAAAAAGTGAGAAGTGAGAAGTGCTGGCTCTGAACATTTCATTTCTCACTTTTCATTATTTATTTTGAACATCTCACTCCTCACTTCAACAGCATTCGGTCAAATGGCATTCTGTCAAATGACCTTAAACCATATTTGTACATGTTATGAAAAGTGTTTAGGAAGAAAAATATAAATATGTTCACTATCTCGATACCCAACTCGAATATTGAGTAAGGGAGAGTTCACTGTATAGTAGAATAAAAAAATCATAGGTGTCAGATTGTTTGTTTTCTCGAGTAATTAGAACTACTAATTATAACTTCGTTAATATCCCGATTTTATCATTCCCCTGATGAATTTTAGTGGTGATAAAATAGGAAATGTGACAAAATAGTTTTTTTTTTTATTTTGATTTTTAAAATTTGATTCTCGAATACGAATCAGTTTATGACTTGGAAAGTCAAAATACGTGAACGGAACCCGTAGTTTCTTATCGAAAAGGCTTACAAACTTCTTGACAGGTACTCAGAAACGATCAATAAAAAACAACAGGCGGTAAAAGTTATTTCATGGAAATCATTGTTGTTTGCGGTTTTTTTTGCAAAACTTAAGGAAAAAAAACTAAAATTCTCATTTTTTGCGGTGGTAAAATCGGGTCGAAATCGAGAAGTGACAAAATCCAGTAAACACTTTATATCATTTTAACTTAATGAATACTCTTATATTCCAAAGAAGTATAAAAAGCGACAAATAAACTTCAAAACGAAGAAGCTTTGAGAAATTTGCACAACTTCGTAGGTTGTACAATCCTGGACTATTGCATGAGAGTAGCATCACTTTAATCCGTTACCACAGATATTGATTTGGGATTGATCACTATTTTTTAGATGCTAGCAATGCACTCTCCACAAGTCGAGATCCGTCCTGGCTCCGTCCTTGCAAAAGCTGAGGAAGCGGAGGGATGGTGAGTTGGACACCTACTTAAGAAAGATGCAGATAAACTGCAACAAATAAACTGTCAAACGAATGTACATAAAACATTTCTTTTTTTAAACTTGAGAAGAATATTATTTTCGGATTGTTGAATGGTATGTTACACCTTTCAAAATACTTACAGATACGTATTTTTCCTCTAACAGTAAGGTCATCTTCAGTATTCCATATAACTTAAATATTTTGAAACTCGGTTCGGTCACCACATCACCAATCCCCGATATCAATAATAATAAAAAAAAAATGCCAAAACAGTTCCTCCTGTTGGATTAATGTTTGCTTCAATAACTTTGTATACAATCTAATTTCCTAAAACGCTGGAGAAAAAATCTCTTTGGTACTTCAAATTTATACCAATACAAATAATCGAGACCACTTTTCACTATTCTCGCCTTTTTCAGGTAAAATATGTTCAAAATAATAAAAAAAAACTTGATACCAAGATGATACCAAGATTCTTGAATTATTTAATCCAATAACTTGAACACTGCTCCGTTATGCTAAAAAAATCCAATCTTCCAAATAAAATACTGTTTAAGATATGCTCTTCATTTGGCATTTGTACGAAATCAAGGATCTGACATCGTAGTATCATATAGCAGAAGCATAAGTAATAGAACGCTAGTGACGCTGTAGTTATTTAAATTGTTTTGCCAAATTATGCTTCAATAAGTTTCAATTGTCCATAATTCATGAATCATGTTGTAGTGCATCTTTGGTTTCATCATCAACATCGGTTTGACACTTGTAGTACCGGTACTTTGGCTGCCAGGTCAAAGTAACCTAGATGTTAGTCACGCGAACAGGAACGACATTAGCAATCTTATACTTCTGAATCAACTTATCATAGGGGAAATGTTCCGATCTCCATCTCATTGTACATATGTCCATCACATCACTAAACAAAGAAATACGGCACCAAATTCGTCGCTTCTTTTTGTCAACATGCGTGCTCACTGCTGAAAAAAATCACAAAAATAATAAACAAATCAAATTCCTTACCATTGCTTTGTTTTTGATGGGATGGAAATAGGAGCTATGAGATGAAGTGGCGAACCGTTCCCCTATTAACCATAAAATAATGTTCGTTGATCCGGAGACGAGCCAGCCTAGGGCTGAAAGTCTCCTTAATAAAGACAAAAAAATTATGCACTTGAATTTTTTGGACACAAAGCACAATATAGGCTAAGCTTTCCAATGATGAATTATTAGGGCACTGTATAGCAAAATCTCTTTCTCTTTCGTTTTTCATAAATTTTGACGTTTACTGGCCTTGTTGTTTTCTAATTTCCTTGCAGCGAAAAAGAGACAAAACAGTTCATGCAGTGTCCTATATTCAAATCGGTGGAACCTAGCGAAAAAAAGTTTTCAAAAATAAATCCAAAATGGCGGCCAAATTCAATATTGAACATTGAGGCCAGACTCTTCCTCTTTCCAATGATATGCTGACCTCTAAGATCGGTTGAGAAATGTTGGAGTTATAACAGTTTTTGTGAGTCAAGAATAGACAAAAATGAGGGGTCCATACAAATTATTTCGTGTATTATTAACTAGGGGTTAATCTTTCTGAGGAATTTAACTCCTATCTTTCATATACTCGTCGAAAGCTTTCGAATGAACATAAATTTAGGCATTTTTGAGAACCTCGTGCAAATAGTGGCCCGGTTTTAGCAAGATTTACTCTTGTGTTGAATAAGTACTCTTTCTCATCATTTAAGATCCAGACGCCAGAATTAATTTATGAAGCTTCTAAACATACTTTAACTCGTAACAAATGAAATCCTATTTTAGATAATATAGGTACAGATAATTGATAACTTTATGCAAGTCAACAATTCCTTCTCACCTTCTTGTGTGGTATCTGCAATGAAAATATATGCCACAAATTACGAGCTTATTTTCTGCAACACCGCCCACAAAAGAATAACCCACAATTTTCTATAAGGTTGCTAAACTGAATTTTTCATCCTCCAGATGTATGAATAGCTGAAAATCAAAAAACATCAGCATCCACTCCCAGCACAATTCCTAGTAATAGTCGCTCCCATTTCTCTTGTGGTTTCGTTCACTGCACTGAAAGCACAAAATATGCATTTGGGATTTGATTTGCTTTTGAAGTTTTCAACAAAAGATCTAGCTTGAATAATTTTTATTCTATATCAAAACGATAAGAATATAATTAAAGCACATTTGGGTAAGATTCTGAATTTCTTCCCGTGCAGCATTTCACTGCTGCACAGCAGCATGGCAAAGGGCTGACATAATAAAAGCTAGCTGTGTGTTTGTATACAACGTCGACGAAATTCACTTATACCCCGCGTGCAAAATTGTGCACCTGAAGCGTTAATTCTATTTGCACCGGCTTGGGCGATGATGGCGACGACTACGACGACGACGGTATGGTGCGCATCATCGCCGTCCTCACTATTATCACCAGCTGAAAGCGAAACGAATGTTTCGATTCGTTGACGATGGGTAATTCTGCAAATGCAATGGCATGGCAAATTGTGCACCGTTGAGGGAACGAGTTCGGATCCCGGCGAATCTCAGTTTTTTGTTCGTTTAATTGTTTCAGCCATTTAATAGTTCCCGATTGATATCTGAGTTTGAGAAAAGTTTCCTTTAGTTTAGGTATATCTCGTATCATAAACCCATTTTGTTTTCTTTGAATAACAATTAATGCTTAACAATTTACATAAATTCATAAAGTTCACAGTTTTATAATTCCAAAACTACACAATTACACTAAAAACTAAAACACGTTTGCGTACGGTTTGCAAAACAAACTGAATTTGGTGCAAAATTTCTGCTCCACCTAAAATTCAATTTCCGCTTCGATGGTACCTTGACTGCTCTCTGCTGGGTACTGAAGTGGCCCTAGTGCAGTCGGAAAGCGAAAACGTTGGTTCCCGAAATTATATCCACCGAACCACAACAACGCGTGGTAATTAAATGTTTGGAACAATATCCCAGACGCGAATTGGGTGCCCATCGTGGATTCAACGGGAATAGGAGGAGGCACTGCTTATTGCACCGGATGAGAACTTTCCGTGCCGGAAATTATTCCGATGTTAATCATAATCATGTTGCTAGAGTATTATAGCCATCGACACAGAATGTTGCGCACGGTTTACATACTTTGGGCAAACATTAACAAGTTTGTTCTCTCAACTGACTAAACTCTATTGTGTAATTTTGTTTTTCGTACATCACACACCATACAACAAAAATCTGTACATGTCGATGCATCCTCACCAACGCTACATGCCTGGTTCCTGCGAGATCGCACCCTACTGTGTAGAATAGCACATTGAACATTGCAAACAAAAACAGACCAACTACCTAAATGGCTTTCGCTGTCACTGTATAAACCGCCTAGATTTGGTGGAACCCAGAGCTTGTAGAATCCACTCTTAATCGATAGTGAAGATAATGAAGATTTTACAATAGTAAGAAGTCACGAAAATAAGCTAATCGCAATAGAGCGCAACCTGATACAAGTGCGATCAAAACGGAATCGAAAATCAGCTCCTACCGACAAGCTATGATAGGACAAATTGTTCTCGGTTATTTTCCAAAACAAGTTCAAATGCATCACCAGCACTGGTGCAGGCAAGATGAACACATATGCATTCATCTTGGGTGCAGCCATTGAAATAAAATCAGATCATTAGTAAAAATCGACTTAATTCATGCCAACTTGATGCTGTACTGCGGCCTAATCGATGAAGATTTCTAGATCGTTGAAATTTGGCGTTCGTTGATTCAAAATTTAAAAAAATTCATCGCTCACCAATGGGAGACAACTGAGCGAAACAAAACACTTGGTAACCTAAAAATTAGTGTTGTTACAACATGCTGTTAGAAAAATCTTTTCATGCATTAGGAAAATTTAGTACGCTTTGAGAATGGAACTCTAATACAATGCATTTTTTTCCTTGTTGGGTATTTTAATCACTGCGACCATTTGTTAGATTGTGATATATGCCCCATTTGATCTAGCTTTGTCAGGTTGACGCATCATTACTATTTAGAGCAATTGCATTACCTTAACTACCAGCGTTATCCCAATGAGGTATTATGGTTCTGATGAATCGTACTACCATATTGGGACTTGTTCTCCAAACTTCTGAGGGTTCTATCAGCCCCTTGTTGAAGAACTGTAATCTCTTTCTAAAAGTTGCCGGACAATGGCATAACAGATGTTCCGAGTCTTCTACATGTATGCCGCAGAAACGACATACATCATCTTGAAGTTTTCCTAACAGCTTCAAGTGATATCGGCTCGGGCAATGGCCTGTTATAAGGCTGTGTATGTGTTAAGATCTTTTTTTGAAAGATCTAAAATTTTGCGAGTGATAGATACGTTTGGTGTGATGAAACGTTTAGGCTGTCTCGCAATCAATGTGCTTTTCCAAACGTCCTCTATTTTAGAATGTTCCCAAGATTTGAGTTCCATTCGAAGAGAACACGCAGATATACCACAAAATGGTTCGGGACCTATGAATTGTCGAGATGAACCAAGTCTGGCCAGCATATCAGCTTGTTCATTGCCTTCAATGCCACAATGACCAGGAACCCAATACAGGTTCACTTTGTTACGACTACCCAAGGTTTGGAGTGACTGAACACATTCCCAAACGAGTTTAGATCTACATATTGCTGATTTCAAAGCATTCAATGCTGCTTGACTGTCGGACATTATGCAAATATTTGAATGCCTATAATTTCTGCGTAAGCATAAATTAGAGCATTCAAGAATAGCCTGAACTTCAGCTTGGAAAACAGTTGGCCATTTGCCCATGGGAATCGAAATATTTATCCCCGGGCCAGTCACGCCTGCCCCAACTTGATTGTTCAGCTTTGAACCATCGGTGTAAAATACAATTGATCCTGAGCGAAGATTTGGTCCACCGTTTGCCCATGTATTTCGCTCAAGATTAATTACATCAAAACAACGACAAAAGTTAAGTTGTATTTTCTACTCATCCAGTCATCATTGTTTGTGATAAGTGAGTTGATATTTATTTTGTTTAGAATACTAAGATGTCCTTTTTGGTCACCTTCGAAGAGGTTTGAATCTCTTTTGATCTTCAAAGCACTCTTCTCTGCTTCTAACTGAATAAATTGATCCAATGGTAGCACGTGGAGCAAAGTGTCTAGCGCTTTATTGGGCGTGCTTCTCATTGCACCAATTATTGAAAGAGTAGCCAATCTTTGAAGTTTTTCCAACTTTTTCTGAACCACCCTTTCTTTTGTTTTTGGCCACCATATTAATGCGGCATATGAGATTCTGGGTTTCACAATCGCCGTATAAATCCATTGAATCATTTTTGGCTTCAGTCCCCACTTTTTACCGAATGTCGCCTTACTTATCCATAAAGCATTTGTAGCTTTGCTTAATGCTTCTTCAAGATGTAAGTTCCAATTCAGCTTACTGTCAATTCTAACTCCAAGATACTTGACTGAGTTTGAAAGTTTCAAATCTGCTCCTTTCAATTTTAAAGTAGGAAAAAAATAATTTCTTCTCCTTGTAAACGCCACCAATGTGGCCTTTGAAGGATTTATGTTTAATCCTTCTTTTTCACACCATAGTGTGGTGAAATTTAGGGCAATTTGCATTCGGTTAGAAATAAGACAGTCATATTTTCCTCTCACCAATATAACTATATCATCCGCGAAGCCAACTACTTCGAAGCCACGAGCCTCCAGTTGTTTGAGAGGATCATCAACGATTAAAGACCACAATAGAGGTGATAGTACGCCTCCTTGGGGACACCCCCTGCTCTTACACTAATTGATGAGCTTCCAAGGTTGGCTGATATTTCTCTTTTTGATAACATCTCGCCAATCCAATCAACAATACATACATCGAAACCTCGTTTCAACATAGCATCCTTCATTGAACTGTGAGATGTGTTATCGAATGCTCCTTCAATGTCTAGGAACGCTGCAAGTGAGATTTCTTTTGCTTCAAAATATCTTTCCAACTTTGTAACTAGCTTGTGAAGCGCTGTTACTGAAGATTTTCCCTCCTGATACGCGAACTGATTTCCGCTTAGAGGAGTTTTCGTTAAATAGGATGATTTTATATGCTCATCTATTAGTTTTTCCATTATTTTTAATATGGTGGACGATAAGCTAATTGGTCTGAAGGATTTTGGGGATGATTTATCCTTCTTATTAGCTTTAGGGATAAATGTGACATGCACTCCCCTCCATGCAGTCGGTATATAGCCTAATATTAAGCTTGATCGGAACATCTTAGTCAGAATGGGTGCTAAGATTTCTTTTCCCTTCTGTAGTAGTACAGGAAACATTCCGTCCCTACCTGGCGCCTTGAAGGGTGCAAAAGAATCAATCGCCCATTCTACTTTCTGTTCAGTAAATATTTCACTGGCCAGAGTACTAGCATCGCTCCAAGTGCAATTCATCCCAGTGACCTTATTCGTTTGCTTCACTTACACTAGTTTGCGATACAGATACATTCTGGTCTTCATGTAAATTGATGATAGAACATGGGAAGTGTTTTTGCATCATTACTTCTAATGTTTCATAAGTTGTCTTGGTAAAAGAACCATCATCTTTTTTAATAGTCCCAAGACCATTTGTGTGATCCTTAGCAAGGACTTTCTGCAGTCTGGCAGCAACTGGAGTACTTTCAATGTTTTCACAAGTGTGCCTCCAGTTTATCCTTTTAGATCTACGAATTTCTCTATTGTAAGTAGTGAGGGATTCTCTGTATTGATCCCACTGTTGTGTGCGTTTAGCCCTGTTAAATAGTTTCCGGGTTTTCTTTCGCATCTTTTGAAGATTGGTATTCCACCAAGGAACGTCTCTATTTGAAGAAAGTTCCTTAGCGGTGCAGCTGACTGCAGCTGAATACAATGCATGGGAGGCTTTGATACTTTCTCTCCTTCATCCCTTAAATCATCAACTCGAAAGCAGAGTTAATAAAGTAGAACACCTGATGTGTTTTGATGTTTTAGGGTTTAAGTTTTATTCTAGTAGGGGAAAAGACGGCTTTGGCAGGTTTTGTTCTATTATTGGCAGGGGGTTTTTTTATGAATGACTAGGCTCAAATTTGGCCTAAGCATTCTTTGCATATCAAAAAATATTGTGGCCATATTTCATAAAATTTGGTCGACAAAACCCCCCTGCCAATAATAGAACAAAACCTGCCAAAGCCGTCTTTCCCCCTAGAACAAACGTAAAACGAAAGCCCATTATTTTCCATATCGTAGCTTCCATGGATACCATACCGTTTTGGCTCAAATCCCGAACATGACTCATATTCTGAAAACTGGCGTTTTAGCGCCCCGAAAGTGAAACTTTCGTTTGTTTTCCGCACTAAAGATCAAGATTACAGACGAACTTAAGCTCCTGTGGAGAAAATTATACGAATAAAGTCAAAATAGGCGTTTAATATGAGCCATGTTCTGAATTTCAGTCAAAACGGTATCAAGTTTTGCTTGGCGAACTCTGTTGCTCGTTGTTTACGCAGCAACGATCGCTCATAATCGTTGTATCCATCTTAAGTCACTCACAGGCGTAGGGTGCTATGACTGAGTTAGATCAACGCTCGTACGCTTCACTCATGCTTTCAATGCCTGCAGAGGTGACCCAGCATTTGATGTTTTTACAGGAGTAAATACATCCCACCGAATCCGTTTATTCTTGTATCGATTGGCAAAAAATCCGTCTCTCACGATATGCTAAATTTCTGAGACTAAATATCGTTGGTGTACCTATACATAGATGAAAAGCAATTTTTCTTTTCGTTTTCTTTGGATTCAAACCCTATAGTGGAGCGTTAAACATTTAAAATAGGAAAATATACATTGAGTAAATTCAAGCTGGTATACCATGCGTTTCCATGTATTCGCAAGTTTTTAGCAAGGATAAAGAAGGAAATCTGCATCCAGAGCCCTGAAAAGATAACTAATATAGTGTGAATTTGGAAAGTAATAAAAGTTCCTACCTAGAGGTGTGCGCCGGTCCAAACATCGGCGGCGGCGGCGTTTTTCAGAATTTCGGTCGGCGGGTTCGGCGTTTCCGACGTCACGCCGGAAGCCATTTTAGCCGGCGGCGGCGTGCATCGGGGAGGAGACTTTTTATTTTTTTTATTTTTTTTTTCTTGAAATATTTTTCTGCTTTTTTTCATGATGTTTTTATTTGAATGAGAATTATTTGACTTTCGTCAGAAAAATTTGATGAACTTCTCCCGAAAATTCTCTGAGCTTCTGGCAAAATATTCATTTGAAATTTATTTTCGAATTTTCCATGGCAACATTTTTGAAGTTTTGAGAATTCTTTGGAATTTCTAAGGAAGGTCTTTTGAATTTTCAAGGAAAATTGATTCATGTTTCTACAGGAAAATGTTCGGAAAATCTACGGAATCTGAATCGGAATTTTCTAACGGCAAACTGTTTGAAATTTTCCACTTTTTTTAACGATATTTCAACCAAAATTGTACTTCAACGTGATTTTTTTTTTCACGGAAAACTGTTTGGTATTTCATCATAAAAGATTGGAATTTTTAAGAAATTTCTTTGGATTTCTACAGAGAGTTTTTTTAGATAATTGCCCAAAATAAATTCTTGGAAAATTCAATGGAAAATAATTAAAAAAGAGGAAAGGACATTTGACCGAGTTTCATTTGGCGGTAAGCCATTTGGCCATTAGAATAATACGTTAAGTCGAAAATCATTAAGCCAAATTGTATTTGACCAAAATGAACGTTTAAGCCAGGGCTGCCCAAAGGACGGCCTGCAGGCCGGATGCAGCTCTTGGCTATTTTTTTATGGGCCGCGGCATGTAAGAAAAAATACTTCAAAACCAGCCCGCAAGTTTTTCTGTTTGGCTCGCTAAGCTCCTTTTAAATAATTTATATTTTTTTATTATTAATTACCCTACACACTTAAATTTTTTCGCCGAGATCTCAGCTTTTTTTTTCCGAGGTGGGCACCGCCGAGTTTCAGCAAACATTATTTTTGCCGAGATATCAGTAAAAGTGACGTTTCAGTTGCTGAGATATGGTAAATATTATGCCGAAAATCAGTAATAAACCAAATTTTATGCCGAAGTTCAGTTCTGAAATTTACTGAGCTACAGCGGTGCCCGATTTTGCCGAGCTCGAGAAAGAAAAAGTTAGTGTGTAGGTTACGAAATATGATCCGAAACGACATTACGAGATCAAGCATTCTACGAAAAATGATAATTACCTGAATGAAAACGAAAACAAAATTTGAAAGATCTTCAAAGGCAAGGCGTTCATTTAATTTAAGCTTCCATTATTGATTCAAATTATTGGTGGAATAGTAAGTGAGATTTTGGCAATACGGATGAAACCTTTCCAGGGCGGAGAACTTGTTAGGATTACAAACCAGCTGTTGTTGACATAGTGTGCCCTAAGGAAAAAGTCTCATGAGTATTAGTGAATAGTAAATGATTTTACAAAAGATCTGGGAAGTACGTTACGTCACCTGCTTCAAATTCTACTTACTCGCAATCAACTCTTTCTGTTGGGCACATCACTTGACGTAAATAGTATGAATCTCCGTCCCAAAGTCAAAATCGCTTACGCCTGTATGAACATTTTCTCTAGAATTCCACGTTCCTTATAAAATTTTCGAATGAAAAAGAAATATGAAAAAAAGTTTAATTCCAACAATATCGCGTTCAGTTATTCGCTAATGATTTCTTAGCTATTTCAGAAAAATAAATGCCTGTTATTTTGAAAATGTGTAAATATGTAATTAATATGTACCGAATATAGCTTAACTTTTCAAAAGGACCTCAGCAACATTTTAGTCTTGAATTAATTTGAATATTGCAATTAACAGACGAATATGAAAGCTTTTGATTGAAAAACTCAAATTAATTTTTGAAAAAATGTTACATGGATCTTTTGAAAAGTTAATCGAGATTTTCTGGCCCGCCATCAGGTATTTGTTCTGAAAACTGGCTCGTGGCTTAAAAAGGTTGGACAGGCCTGGTTTAGGCAAAACGGTTATGCAACGGAAAACAGTTTGGCCAAAAAATTCATTTGGCCAAAGCGACATACGGCCGAATCAATAATTTTGCCGAAAAAGCACTCTTCGTTTGGCTGAAATGGTCGCTTGGACGAATAGGTTATAAGGCCGAAATTGTCTTTTGGCCGAAATGGTTGTTTGACAGAAAGGGATAATTGGCAGGAATAGTCATTTGGTCCAACAGCTAAATGTTGATTATTGAACGAGTAATATGGTCAAAAATATCCACCCGTTTGACCAAATAAAATTTTCGGAGAAATGGCCTTTTTGCCAAACGACCATTTCGGCCAAACAATGTTTTGGTTAAATGTTCAGTCGGCCGAACATTTTCGGCATTTTCGGCCGTATGTCCATTTCAGCTAAATAAAATTGTCGGCTAGATGGGTTTTCCTATTTTTAGATGCGTTTTGGTTTAATGATTTGTTCTGCCAAATGACATATTCGACCAAACACCTTTCGGCCTTGTGTCTATCGGTCAAATGTCCCTATCGGTCGTTTGGCCGAAAGTCATTCGACGAAAAGCCATTTATTCGAATAACAGGTTAAAACCAAAAGTCGTGTAGCCAAATTCCATAAGGCAGAATTAAACGTTTGTCCGGAGCTGTATTAGGTCGACAAACAGTCGAAAGGCTTATTCCGAACTCGTAATTCGACCGAAAAAGTTGTTTGCCCTGACAGTTTATTTGGCTGTAAATGAAATTTAACCGAAATGGTCGTTTGGCTGAAAAAGTTATTTGACCGACTTGGTCATTTGGCCGAAAATGCCGTTTGGTAGAAATGGTCGTTTGCCGTTTGGCAAATGGCCAAAACACTCTTTCTGCCAATTGAGCCATTTTTTTTTAGCCAGAGGAACTATTTGACCAAATGACATTTTCGACAAAATAATTCTAGACTAGATATGCTTCAGCAAAATGGTTTGTTTGGTCGACCGACATATTAGGTCAAACAACTTTCGACATTACCAACCAACTGTTTTGGCTATATAGAGGACTGATTGATACTAGAGATGGGTGTTCAGATCCGGAACCGGTCAAATGATCCGGATCTTTGAAGTGAGTGAATGATTCGTGGATCATTTTTTAAAAGATCCGGTTCACCAGATCAGCAAATTATTTGACCATTTGTAAAGAAATAATAAAATAAAAAGTTCATTTTTTGCAATCCGTACGCTTGTAAACAAGAAAGGGTAAAGTTATTGTCATTACGGTTCGAAAGTGTGAGCCAGAATGACGAAGGTTTCATTTTTTTGCATTCTCCTTAAGGATCGGATCCGGTTGAAAGATCTGGATCATCAGAATGAGTGACCCAGATCTGATCCGTTCATCAAAGTGATCCGTTTTGCCCATCTCTAATTGATACCATAATCTATCGCTCATACGTAAAAAATAATAAATGTAATTTATTAGGGAAACAGGTGATAAAATTAACACGTTAAGGACTTGCGTTGAATTCAATTATAAAGCCAGCATAATTTGCTAGTTTTATCACTTAGTCCAACAATTTAGCTCATATTCGTATTGCACTGAACAAATTTTCCGCTAAAAAACAATGTTTTATATAATTTTTCTTCGAAATAAAAAACATCGAAATTTCATATGTACAAATATGAACACTGCCTGGTGGTAAAATCAACATCGCTTTTAAAACCCTTTTGAAACATTTAATTTTCAGTTTCTCCAGCACCAGATTACGAGAGCCTTTGAAAAATCTGGTATAACTTTTGAAAAGCTCTTTATTATCAAAACAATAAAGAGAAGAAAATGTGTTTTGGAATATCAGTTATTTTGAAATTAGATTTAGATATTCAAAGTTTTTTCTTGGCTATTTGCTATGGTTTGTTTCTTGAATTTCGACTGCCCAATTGCACAACTTTTATCATAAATTTGTGTAAGACTGATAAAGGTGTTCCTTTTACCTGCATTCGTGTCATGTGATAAATAACTTTTTCTATAACGATGTAAACCATGAAATTTACTATTTACCCCTGCAACATCTTTGTGTTGGTTGAAGGTTGTGAATTTATTAAGAATTAAAGCTTACGAAAAAATGGTTGAAAATTACATAGAAATATAGCTTTTCGTTTTGTCTCAAAACCAAAATATTAGCTCAGGTACCTTATTTTATTTCGAGGAAGTCTTGTGTATGGTGAACATACGCCTAAATAGTGTTTTAATCTAAATATAGCCATCTGTTTACCACCTGGAAATTTTCATTTTTTATTTTCATTTTACCACCTCTTCCCCTATTTTGATTTCTAATACTTTTCTGCCGAAGCAGTGGCTTAATGATATGCATGAGAAAAAAACGTATACATTGCATTAATCACATACATTGTAAAACTTATACTTTTTATCAGCTAACAAAAATTGTTAACTTTTTGGTATGGGATCATTCACTAAGCATAATGAAGTTTATTAGTATTTTCGAATAGATTTTTGCTTTGGGTGATGTCCAAAAGATCTAATGTTTCGAGTTCTGGCTAAGCTGACCATACGTACCGTGTTTAACGGGACATTCCCAGACCTTATTGTGCTGTCCTGTCGTAATCTAAAAAATCCCCAATTTATCCCGTTTTTTTTCAATTTTTTCCAAATAGCTCAAAAATATTATTCAAACAAATTCAAATACAAAGATTAAAGTGTTTTGTTTTTATTAGAGATATTTGCAGCCCTGGGCCGACTCATCTCTCAACAAAGAAAATGAGCAAAGCCCTTTAAAAAGTGTGAGATGTTATGTTATAAGTGTTGCCTTTGGAAGAATGCCGTTTTGTATTTTACATTGTTCGAGTTTTCTCAAGATTGTTAACAGTTAATGACAACAGGTGGTTCTCTGGGAGATTTTTTCATACAGTTTCATTTCAATGATTTTTTTTTCTCATTATTCAGTGGTTTGAACGGAATTGGGTCGGCAAGTGATTCTTAAAAATCAGGTCACGGTTAATTAATTAATTTATTTTAATCTGCTTTACCACATATTTTTCAATCATTTGATTCTTTTCATTAGGAACATATTATAAGACATTAAGAATCATTCGAAGTCTTTCTGAATAATTCTGAATTTTTCGGAGTGTGAAAAAAAACACGACGACATGAACAAATAATTTATAAATCAGCTGAACAAAATCGAGTTTAAGGCAGTTTTAAACCGAGGGGAAATTTGGTCAGATTAAAGGCTAGATTTAAGGTCCTCACGTACTTTGAGGCTAGTTTACACATTACAAGCATGCTTCCAAATTTCGCTCCCATGTGTATGGACGGGATTTATGAGATTCCGTTACGAGAAATTAGCAGTTCGATCCGATTTAAAATACAATCCGGCGGAGATCTCCGAGAGATGGAGCTGTAATCCAAGCAGCATACGTCAAGTGAATCTGTGATTGTGAATTGATTAGATTTAACATTTATCATTCTCATTCATTCATCGAAATTATTTAAATTACACTTTATAAATGTTCTTTCCTTGTTGAAATTCTTGTTATTCTTATCCGCAGATATTTTCCCACCTATATTCATGAAAAAAGTATTTGACACGGGAAATCAATAATCCCACCCTATTGCTCTTTTCGCATTTGTATTTTACTCTTTTGACATTTTTTCTTAAAATTATTTTTTTAGCCTTTTGATGCCAAAAAACGGCCTTGGGAAGGGTACTTTCACTGTTGTTTGTTATTTGTTCAGAAATGGAAAAGTTTTTGATATTGGTAAACAATAAAATCCTTAATTCATATCTAAATGTAATTAGAATTAATTTTCAAAATTCCACTTTTTTTTATATTTTTAGATGCGTAATTTTCTGTTCCTCGTGTTTTTGTCTGCGTCCCTTTGAATAGTGAAATATTTGTAGTTTAGTAACTAACTTATTACAATAGATTATCTAAAATATTTCTAATTTTTTACACGGAAAATTAAAAATAAGCTCATAACTTTTTAAATTTCTACAGCTCTTGAATTTTATCACAAGGTTTTTTGACATGTCCCGTTTTGCAAGCACGTTTGTCCCGTTTTTTCACCGAAATGATCTGGCCAGCTTAGTTAACGCTGCTCAACTGTTTTTTTTTTATGTTTGATTTATTTTCGATTCTTGTGATAACCGCCATAGGGCACTGCACGGACGAACCTCTTTCTATTTCGATCTCCATGAAATTTCTTCATTCTTTAAAATGATATTGTACAGTTATTATTTTCAGTTAGTAAGGGAGGGGCATGGACCAAAATACTCGTGGCAACTCAAGTTGTGAAATTCAGGACGGACGGAATTGAAATATAGGTTTAGATATTTCAGCTGTTCATCTAAGTATTTGACGTTATGACGTGCGTATCGTCGTGTCCGAATTATGGGTAGTGAGCATCTTCCAGGTGACCAGATCTTCATGTAGTATACGGAACAATAAGACAGATACATGAACAATAAAAAATAAAAAGAAGTATTAGACTTTTTGTTTTTTTTTTTTTACAAGGAGAATGCATTTACACACTAACCCAGTACACGTGCATTGTAGTTGCCAAACTACCACACGGAAGTGTACTGAAGTGTCGGACTCGACCATACCGGTAATACCGACTAAACTCCCTTGGCTCCACCATCGTTTCCCCAGGAACTACCTCGCAGGACTACTGGGGGATGGCAGTACTAAGCGTACTCGCTCATTATCGCTCACACAGGCACTCGTCCCACGCGAGACTGACTTGGGTGCTCGCACACCATTCACTCCATTTGAGTCTTACTTGGATGCTCTCCCGGGCGCTCCGCTGCCATGCCTCGAGGTGTCAATAGCGGTAACTGCCTGGGCCTACAGATATTACGCTACGACACTCCTGCCTCAGCACGAGCAGATCAATCACACCACTGCCGAAGCAGACCACACGCTACCCTGCCGAAGCAGGGACACTCCCCATGCACCACATGTGCACAACTGTAGGTGTGTGGGTACAACCCACTACTACCCTGCCGCCGAAGCAGCTTCTCCAAAGACCATTCGCTCCATGTGACCCTTTTTCGGGTGCTCACTCTAACACTCCACTGCAATGCCTCGAGGTGTCGATGGGTACCTCGACTCCTACCTCAGCATGTGCAGTCCATACTCAGACTTCTGCTGCGCTTCGAGGTGACAATAGCGGTGACGCGCTATGACACTCCTGCCTCAGCACAACCAGATCACTCACTCCCTGCCGAAGCAGCTCACGCGCTATCCTACCGGAGTAGGGACACTCCCCATGCCAATTGGCACTCCCTGGGCTTGTGCTTTTGAAGCGGCACACAGTCGCTTTGATAGAGTCTGCTTACGGGCACTTGTGGTTTTTTGGGAGGGATTTTAACAGAGCCCACTGCTAAATCCCACCACGCCCTAGGCAGTTCTCCCTGACTCGCAGACAGCTGGGAGGGTCGTCAAGCCCTTGGACATGGGCCATGCTGTCCCTACTGTCCCTGCTGCCCCCCGCTGGGGGGGGGGGGGTCTAAAAAAAGCAAAAAGTAGTGGACGTCATAGTTGAATCGTCCCAAAAGGAATAATGACTGGGCAAAAGTCTCGACATCACGCGAATTAAGCCTCGACTTAAGTCTTCAACTCTTAGGAACGCTCACACAGAAGCTTTAGAAACTATGGTAAATAGGAATCTATTCCATAAGAAATATTGTCGAATGACATTTGGTCGAAAGGACATTACGTCGAATGGACATTTAGTCGAAAATTAGTTCACTACAGACGTAGGACTTTTGGAGGAATGACTTTGGTCGAAAGGACGGTACGTCGAATTGACATTTAGTCGAAATCAGATTTTAGAATGAAGAGTCTTTGTACAATTGGTCGAAAGATTGAAAGGACATTAGGTCAAATTGACATTTGGTAAAAAGCGGATTTTCGAATGAATAATCTTCTAATATTTAGTCGAATGATGTTTCGTCAAATGACGACTCTCGTAAGGGACTCTCGTGTTGGCTCTTCAATGTTGAAATGCTGAACAAAATATTCTTAATCCATTTATCACAAACTCTCATATGATGCCTTTCAAGATATTGGAGATCCTTTGGAGAGTTTGTACAAAGCCTTCTTACAGCACAACTTAATACATTTTTAGTGGAGATTACTTCATTTTTGTGCTTATCAAAAAGCAAAAAGCTACAATTCAACATCTTCAAAAAAAAGTCACCTAAACAGTCAATCAACTGCATGGGAAAAGTTAGCCGGTGTAATATCGTTTATTGATCCACTGTACGACACCGACAACGCAACAAAACAAACATTTTAATTAAGCTATCCGTTTACTGTGAAAGCTTTTCCAGTACTACCATTTCATTCTGCCACGGCTTGTCCCGGTGTCCCTGAGCTTCTGCTATAAAAAGTGCACCATTTTCAATTTCCCACGGCGGCGGTACTGAAAGCAAAAATACTCCTTTGGGTGCGCTACCGGATCGCACGAACGGATATTTACTTTTCATTATTCATTCTGCATTCATCGAGTTCAGAGGACAGCGCCGTTGATGAAGATGGATGGCAGGTTCGCATTCGGTGATGGTGTGGATGAAAACGGTCCCTACCGAACGACGTCATCAATCCAGTTTCCCCGTTAGCTTGTTCGAATGTTTACCCAAACCTAGCTACGTGCATTTAATCTGAGAACGTTCTCACCCACCCTCAAATCAGTGTGATGAAATCAGTGCATTTTTTTTTCTTTTTTCGATTCGTTCCATTTCCAGGGTTCGGACAGAGCATGCAAACTACCAGTTTGGTCCAGTCCGGGATCAATCAGCAGCAGCCATCGCCGACCAAAAAACAGCTGAGTCCGGATCACCCGAACCCGGCGCTGCCAATAACCGAGGTAAGTGCAATTTGTGCTGGGGCTTTGATGAATGATTGTGCACAGTAGTGGCAACCACCAGCTGTATGTCAAATGAAGATCGATAATACAGTTGAGAGTGGAACTGTGAAATAGATTACTTCAGAGACCTGTAATAAAACATAAAAACTTTGACTGATTTTTATTGCTTTATCAGAACTCATTAGGGCTGTTCCCCAACCTATCATGAATATTCTTTATCTAATGTCACTTGATTACTTTTGTTATTAATAAAATAGATTAAAAAAATCAGTTCAATCAAAGTTAATTGTCTAATTGTTCCGGGTATTAAACCACCCGACTTGGACATTAATTTACAATGTTCTGAAAACTAAGATGTGAATATGTGCATTATGTGGAAGATTTGATTTAAAAAATGTATTGGAGGTATCCACCTTCCCTTCGATAGGACTCGAACCCACGATCCTCAGTACCCTGGGTCTCCAGTTAGCCTTGCCTGCAAAGGCGTAAGATTGCCAATCCGGAGATGGCGAATTCGATTCTCGGTCCGGTCTAGGATGTTTCCGGGTTGGAAACTTTTTCTACTCCCAGGGCATAGTGTCCATTGTACTTGCCATACAAAATGCAATGGCGGGAATGGAATTTCAATTAATAACTGAAGAAATGCTAATATAATACTAAGTTGCAAGGAAGGCCAACTTTCAGTTGGAATGTAGAGTCATCGAAGAAGAAGAACGTGACAAGTTTGTCGGACAAGACATCGATATTAACTGAATCAAGAGACCCCTCAACGTCCAAAAATGTTGAACCCATCTGCTCTTTTTGTTGTGAAAGTAAGCTGAATTTCTGAAGAAAGTAACGCCAAACAATCATTCGATCCCTTGCCTCTCAGAAAACCAAAGATTGTATCAGAAAACAAACCCTTCAATACAACGCATTTGTCAAGCCGGTAAGGAATCGCGTACGCACGGTTGTTCGACGTGGATGATGACATGTGACTCTATTGTCGATGATTGTCAAGTACTAATGGACGAAGATTATTCGATGCCAAGATTTGCCAACACTCAATAGGTTTTGCTTGATTTCGAGTCAGAAATTTAGGATTTTGCTCAAATTTATGGCAACGATGCTCCTTAAATGTTCCACACACGTGGATAGCTAATTTTGATACCAAGCTAACCCATCTTCTGTTAATTATTAGGAAACTGCCAATGAGCGAAGTACAATAAATTTCAAAATGTCATAAGCACGTCTAAAACCCAGCTAACGAGCAAATACTAGATTTAATTGGACCCTGGAGCTATGTTGGTGTCGTTTTCCTTGTTATCAAGTTATGATTATTCTGTTTGAACACTTTTTAATTATGATTTTGCCACTGGCAAAAATCACGACATTGTCGACCATTGACCGTCCATCTAAAATAACCCACAGTCTTCTGCCAACAGATATAAAGCCCATCTCATCAGCTTCCTATTTTCCTGCCTGCGATCGTCCCGCACAAAATTGTAGCAATCTAGTAAATATGAGTCCCATCCAATTGTTTGGTGTTGACCCTCATTATTGGTTCCACTACCAACTTGCCGCTCAATAGCACGGAAGCCATTCCGCTCCCAAAGCTTCCGAGACAGATAGATCCCACTGAACGGAGATAAAAGACAGCAACAGGAGGATTATCCACCCAGAGCCTCTGGCCCCTCAACACCCGCCGGAAATCCGCCAAGCAAACACACGCCAGAAACGGCAATGACAACGACAACAGACGATTCAATTTAGTCCCCTGATGGTCGCAGTTTCTCCGATATTTATATGTAGGTCGGTGCTAAGATGGAAGACTCCTCTTTCGGTTTCGGTTTGCTGCGGCTGTATCGGTTATTAATTTGGCCAATTTGTGAACATATCCGGTTCCATTATCGATGACGACGGAGAAGTTGACAACATCCGGGGTGGGAAGTGAAACTTTTGTACTTACACGTGTGCCATTGACAACCACTACAACTACCCTGTCCTTTTGTTCCTCGGAGATCGAAAATCAAAAATAGATCTCATCTGCTTTCGCTCCTGTTGTCAGACAAGTAAATGGGAGAAAGACTTTATCAGCAAATTGTCATGTCGTTCGATTCTGTACTCGGAAGGTCGTACCACCGTCGCTATGAATGTTGGTCGGAAAACTTAATCTTTTGTATTCGACTAATGGATTCGGTTCAATATTAAATGAAATCAATTTGCACCCGTTGGGACGGTTGCATTCGAGTATAGAAGAAGAATGGAGGTGATTTGCATTCTTGGTTTCTGCCGCACAAGCAAATGGTTGCGGTGGAGAACTTTCGTTGTGTGCACACACTTGTTAGGAAATTTTACTCTCCATGTTTAACAGACTCCCAACTATTTAGCTTGTGTTGTAGTATTCTTTAAATATATCCCATTTAAAGTGCTGCATGTGAATGTAAATAATTATAAACTTATAATACCTTAAATAATTAAGAAAGTTTGTGCTAAAATTATGCGTCATTTCCTGCGCTCGGATGGCAACCAAAGACATATCATGTCGTGGTAGTATCATATGTTGACTATTTTTGTTTAGTGCCGCCTCACATATAATATGGCATTGACGATTTTACGGATGTTATCCAACGGACATCGTATCTTGGAGCCTTGCATGGTACTGCAGTCAGACAGGCGTCTTTCCTCAGTGATAATAATGTGAGATATCTGCTCTACTTTTCTCGATCTTTTTTTAGAAAAGATGTTTAATTGTGATACACATAGTTAAGTTTGCCATTTTGGGATCACCTGTCATAAGACGAGTTTATACAATCCCATTGAATTCCACCACTTAATTGTATCTTGACAGATACGTATTTCGACCTCAAAAGTAAGGCCGTCTTCAGTGTATCGTACTTGACTCGACTTGAAGAAGATGATCGGACATCGAACAAAGACGGACTAATCCGACTTACGGATAAAACGATAAAGGAATGCAAGACGATCATCGGAGAAGCCCGGGTTAAAATGACGAACCCTGTGTTACCAAGGATAAAAGGACTACCAAAGATACATAAGCCAGGTATAGAGATGCGAGAAATAGTTTCATCAGTGGGATCCCCTACACAAAACTTGGCCAAGTGGTTAGTCAAGGAGTTCCAGAGTATGCCGAAGCCGTTCCCCAGCAGATCAGTTGTAAACACCCAGGAGTTCACCAAGAGGATATTGGAATCAGGAAACATCGGAGAAGAGGACATCATGGTATCATTCGACGTAGCGGCATTGTTCCCAAGCGTTCCAGTGAATGATGCTTTGAACCTTTTGGAGGATTGGTTACTAAAACAACGGACGGATACAGCATGGCGAGGAAAAGTAAAGATGTATCTCAAGCTTGCAAGATTATGCATGAATGAGAACTACTTTACATTCCGTGGAAGCTTCTACAAACAAACGAAGGTTGCACCTTGGGAAATCCGCTATCACCGTTTTTGTGCGAATTATTCATGGCGAATTTGGAGGACAACCTAGAGGAACAAGGAGTACTACCCGAGAAATGGTGGAGATACGTGGACGACATTTTCAGCATTATCAACCGGAAAGATCTACCCAGGATTTTGGAAGCGATAAACAACGTGCATAAAGACATCAAATTCACCCACGAGGAGGAAAAGGAAGGTAAATTACCTTTCTTGGATCTACTGGTTATCAAGGGAACAAATGCAACATTAGACTTCGAAATCTTCAGGAAGCCCACCAACACCATGAGAGTCATCCCATACACATCAAATCATTCGTATCAGCACAAAATGGCAGCTTTTCATCACATGATCCACAGGATGCAGACGATTCCCCTGAGCGAAGAAGGAAAAACGAAGGAGCTACAACACATCTTGGAAACAGCAAGGATAAACGGATACAAGGAAAGAACAATACAAGCAATCATCAATAAGAAGCAGAGGAACCAACGGAAAAACGAACTGACAACACTGACACCGATCGATGAACCGCTGAAGAGAGTATCAGTCCCCTATGATCGACACATCACCCACCAGCTACGCCATCGACTGAGGAAATTCGGCATCGATTTAGTATTCTCCAGCAGAAGCAATCAACTGAAGACACTGTTGGGCTCCACAAAGGATAGAGTAGAAATGTTAAATAAGGCCGGGGTTTATCAAATTAATTGTTCACAGTGTGATAAAGTATATGTAGGTCAAACAAAAAGATCGTTAGATGTAAGGTTCAAAGAACATATTGCAGAAGTAAGTAAGGCTAAGAGGGAAACTGATAAGGGATTAAATTATGAGTTTAGGTCTAAGGTAGCTGAACATGTATATCAGGAAAATCATTCAATTACGACATCAAACATTAAAATTTTAAGAAATGTTTCTTCTCCGTGGAAACTTGATGTTGCTGAGAGCTTGGAAATCTACCGACAGGTACAAACGCGGTTGTTGAATAAAGATCAAGGAAATGGTAGCTCCTGGCTCTTCAAGTTTATACCTAAGCATTAAGCGCATCAAGCGAGTAGAAATAAGCACCGTAGTAAGATAAGTACCTAGATAAATTATTATACCTACGCATAGTATAAATAGTGTAAGCTGCGATCATTTACTTCAAGTCGAGTCAAGTACGAGACACTGAAGACGGCATTACTTTTGAGGTCGAAATACGTATCTGTCAAGATACAATTAAGTGGTGGAATTCAATGGGATTGTATAAACTCGTCTTATGACAGGTGAAAACATTCCACAAAAAAGCTCAAAATAATTTTCTTATCATTTTGAGATGTTTTTATGAGAAATTGCGAATAAAAAAGATTCGACTGTCGGTGGGACTTGAACCCACACTATTCCATAAAGTACACAGACGTATTACCAAATGTACAACAGCTGCCCTTTTTTTCAAGTTCGTTTATTTGGTGAGCTCAGGCGTGTATAACACTTTACGGAGCAATGGTTCTTTGTGATATATACAATCAATATCATTTAATTTTTCAGTTAGTAAGAGAGGGGTAGAAGCCAGCGTACTCCTGGTGACTAGAGGTTAGTTTACAATGTTTAAGGATGGACGGGGCTAAGGATGTAGGATCAGAGAATTTCAGCTTCTCTTCCGGGTATTTGCGAGAAGTTGTTGCATAACCAGCTAATAACGATGGGATATCAGTCAATTCTCCGTATCAATCGAATCTACTTTAACAACATTTCACACCTTTTCTCTTTACCCAATTATGTGTCGGACGCACGGTGACAAATGAGCCTCTGTTGTCGTTGCAGAAACAAACCCGCCTCAATACGACAAATAGAAGCACATGTTTGTGATTCAAACGCATCCGACTGTTGTTCAATTCTGATACAGAGAGAAAAGGTGTGAAATGTTAATTTACAATGTTCTGAAAACTCATATGTGAATATGTACATTATGTGGAAGATATTGATTTGAAAAATGTATTGGAGGTAACCACTTTCCCTTCGATGGGACTCGAACCCACGACCCTCAGTACGCTAGACTGGTGCCTTAACCAACTAAGCTACGAAGGACCTCCGTCGGCCTTCGCAACCTAGCGGCTACTGAATGAGCTCGAGATTCCCAAATTGGACGCATAGTCAAGTCACTCGCAATCCATTTGTCAAGCCAACACTTCCACTTATGTATAGTACACGTTCACATTAGAGGAGCATGAGGATTTAGAATGTCTGGCGGCTACATTCTTCATCAGCATTCGATGGATACGGGGAATTGACTGATATCTCATCGTTATTGGTTGGTTATGGAATTACTTCTCGCAAGGGCAGCTGTAGTATATTTGGTAATACGTCTGTGTACTTTATGAAATAGTGTGGGTTCAAGTCCCACCCACAGCCGCATCTTTCTACGCAATATCTCATGACAACATCTTAAAATGGCAAACTTAACTATATGTATCGCAATTGAACGTCTTTTCTGCTCTACTGCCTTTCTGATGCGTTCCCTGATGATGATGAGCCGTAGCCACGCATTCATCTAGATTTTATGGTGGTATGTCTCATTTAAAGAGTCATTAAAAACACCACAAATTATAACGATGGTATGCACTGGCGGAGTTGAGCTGTGGCACGATGGGGCACGTGACCCATCAAATCGAATATTTCCCTGAAATTGAAATATAAACGTCGCCAAAAATGTTTTGAAAAAAAAGCAGTTCCTACGCAAATTCCTTTGCAAATTTATCCGAAAAATTTTCAGGTTTTGCTTTGGAAATTTCTTCGAGAATTTTATTAATGAATGAAATAGCAAATCCTGAAGGAATTTTTGAAAGGGTTCCTAACGTTAATATCAAAGTAATTCCCAGATGAAATTTTCGAAGGAGCTTTAGAAGTAATTTTCCAAAGGATTCCTAAAAGAATTTCTGAATGTATTTTTAAAGAAATTGCTTAGTGAAAATTCAAAGGAATTCCAAGGCTTTCTCTCTAAAGTTTCGGAATGGAGTTCTGTCTGTTGTTGTCTGTTCCTTAAAAAATAAATTTGAAGAAGTTCCTAACTCAATTTATGCAGGAATTCCTAAGGCAGTTGTCAAAGGAATTCATAACGATATTCATAAAAAGAATTCTCTTTACAGAATTCCGGACAGTTTTCCTGAAACTATTTCCATGTTATTCTTAAAGGAATTCCTGAAGGGTTTTCCGTAGGAATTTCTAAATTTCCGAAGAAATTTCTTGAAGAATTTGTAATGGAATGGAAGGAATCCGTAGAAGAAATTCCGAAGGATGAAAATAAACTGAAATTCCGCAAACTGATTGATTCAACGGCAACAGACCCGACAACGAATAAAGGACAACAAATGGAAAGTCGGATCTTGGAACTTGAGAACTTTGAATGAACCCGCACGTGTTGGGATCCTGGCTCGTGAGCTGCAGAAGGTCGGCGTGAGTGTGGCAGCAATCCAGGAAATACGGTGACCCAGAACTGGAGAACGTGAATTCCGGACGGTGGATCCCATCGCCTACACTACTATAGCGACGGTAACAGAGCAGAACGAGGAGTTGGTTTCATGGTGATCGGGAAGCAGATTGAGCGTGTTATCCGGTGGAAGCGACCGCATTTGCGTGTTGAGAAAGAAGGGCAAATTCTTCAACTGTAGCCTGATCAGCATCTATGCGCCAACGAACGATAAGCCTGATGACGTGAAGGAAGAGTTCTATGAGAGCCTTGATAAGGCCTACGGAGAGTGCCCAACACACGATGTAAAGATTGTCATCGGGTATGCAAATGCGTAGATTGGAAAAGAAAGTTTCTTTCGCCCATTTCGTCATTGGTACGGAAAGCCTACATTCCGCTGCCAACGATAATGGTGTGCGACTTGTAACCTTTGCTGCTGCTAGAGGGATGGTAATCAGCAGTGCCTACTTCGCACGTAAGAAGATCCGCAAACACACCTGGCTACATCGGAGTGGAGACACTTGCTCTCAGATAGACCACGTGCTGGTCGACGGACGACATTTCTCGGATGTCATAGATGTAAGGTCCTTCAGAGGTCCGAACATCGACTCGGATCACTATCTTGTAGTTGCAAACATTCGGGCGCGACTTTCCAGCGTCACGAATTCACGAAACAACAGAACGATGCGTTTCAATATCCAACGCTTGTCAGTTGAAGGAGTTGCTGAACAGTACCACCAGAAGCTGGACGAGCGGATAGGAGATGCCACTGGATCTGGCGACGTCAACAGATTGTGGGAACATATCCACGAAGCTGTGACTACAACAGCGCAAGAAGTGTTAGGCACTGCACAGCGACGCCAACGAAATGGTTGGTTTGATGAGGAGTGCCAGCGAGTGACGGACGAGAAAAATGTTGCTAGGAGTCGAATTCTAGTGGCTCGTACCCGTTCCAACAGAGAGCGGTACAGTGTAGCAAGGGCAGAAGAGAAACGAATCCACCGCAGAAAAAAGGCAACACGAAGAGAGTGTGATAGCTGAAGCGCAGGAGAACATGGATAGAAACGATATGCGGAGGTTTTACGCAACTGTCAATGGCGCGCGACATAAGACTGCGCCAGTGCCTGCCATGTGCAATGACCGAGAGAGGAATTTGCTGACAGATAAGACTATGGTGGCAGCCAGGTGGAAGGAGCACTTCGAAGATACGTTGAACGGTGAAAATGAAGGTGTATTAAGGAGCAGGATGGACATTGTCGACGACGGTCAAGAAGGTTCTAAACGAGCTGAAAAACAGTAAAGCTGCTGCGAACGACGAGATCCCGGATCCAACAGAGAGTGATTCAGTGTAGCAAGGGTAAAGAGAGGAATTTGCTGACAGATAAGACTATGGTGGCAGCCAGCTGGAAGGAGCACTTCGAAGATTTGTTGAACGGTGAAAATGAAGGCGTATTAAGGAGCAGGATGGACATTGTCGGCGACGGTCAAGCTGTGGAACCACCAACGCTGGTCGAGGTTAAGAAGGTTCTAAACGAGCTGAAAAACAGTAAAGCTGCTGCGAAGGACGAGATCCCGGTCGAGCTTCTCAAACACGGAAGTGAGCAGCTGCATCAATCAATCCACCACATTATCCAAAAAATATGGGTGGATGAAGAATTGCCTGCCGGCTGGTTGGATGGCCCAATCTATAGGCTGGTTGGATGGCCCAATCTATAGGAAAGGGCACAGACTAGAGTGTGCCAATTACAGAGGGTTTTCGTGAGGGCCGATCAACGACGGATCAAATGTTTTGCCTGCAGATGATCTTTGACTTATGGGAATCGTGATACGGATTCACTTTTTAAAAAGACTTAGTAACTCTAAAACACTTTTATTAATAATACTAACACAATACAGCACCATCGGTGATTGTCCAAAGCTGCCAAAGGAAAGAGAACGCACCACGTGTTCGCGGGTTATTTATAATGTACAAACTGCTGATCTAGCAGTTTGGGTCGTCCACGTTGTCTGACTGCAATTGGTGCACCTGAGTGGCACGATGTTCCGATGTTTCCATAACGGCTCCCCTTTTAGTTTGAAAGCCGTCCTCGGCTTTCTTCTATTGCTGTGGGATAAGTGGTATATCTCTTGACTCAGGGACATCCATCAGTTGCTAGGCTGAAATTGATATGAATATTTTCTTTTGTGTTAAGTGTGAGATGTTTTCTCCAACTAAATATTTTAAAGATGATGGCTATGATCAGGCCCAGGATACATATGATTATAACTGTTGTTGATAATGAGGTTAACCATCCAAACATATGTAGTTTCCAATGCAGATTGTTCGTAGTTAAATTGAGATGATCTATTTGGTTTCTGTGTTCTAAATGCATCTCTTGCAGATGCTGTAACGGGATATTGTTTATCAGTATAGTTGGACTGACCTTAATTCCTGTGGTAGGGATGAATGGTTGAATTTCCATGTCGGAGTTAGCATACTCCTCGTCGTCCAGCTTCACAGTACAAATGAGGAATGACCCGTTGAGTAATCGTTCGGATGAACAATTTGATGAAAGGGTAATGTTGGATCCTGTAACCATGATGTTGCCTTCTGTGATTTTACGAATAGTTTTAGCTTCGTAAATTCGTTCCATAGGACATTTGGCTGTGTGTTGTCCTGAAACTAATTGTTGAATGCACTCCGTAGGCGGTTCCAAGTTGCTGGAGGAACATATAGAGAGATCTTTCATCTTTGGACACGGGTTTTTTGACATAAATGCGTTCTGTCCTTCAATATAAAATTGTGCCGTTAGATGAATTCGTAAATTATTGGCAATTACGGGTTCAATCAAACCAATTTTGTATTGCACATCCTTGATTTTTGGTATTTTGAGTATATACATGAACATCTCGTTGTTATATACTGCGTATGCGCTAGCAATGTTCAACATATCGTCGACCGAGTTCAATCGAAAACCGTTATCGTTGAGGGTATGGCGAATAACCGAAAGTTCTTCAGGGTGGATGATGCGACTGCTTGGGATGCTTCGTCCGGCTAGTGTTATAGATTCTTCAATTATCTCTAAATAGTATAATAATTCATCAATCTCAAATATGAAATTCAAAGAGTCTAAACTATCGAATGTTACTTTTTCCAAATTCTGCTCGTTATCTAATAGTGAATTGAAAGTTTTTGTCAAGTTTCTCATACGTTTCTCAAACAAGTGATTTATCTGAATTTGTTTATTATTTTCATCTACCAAGGAGTTTAGAGAAGAGTTTATGACCTTAAGATCGTCGGCGTCTGGACTTCCTGAAATGTATTTCCACGCTCTACCTAATGATTCCCATCGTTTGATTCGCTGTGGCCTAATTCTATTAAACAACAGATTAATTCTGCCTATTTTTCTCCTGATAGATAACTCGAAAAAGGTCTGATTAAGCTTTCCGGTTTGGGCTAGATTATTGTACACATCTATTGTCGATTCAATGGTGGTACGTAAGGTTTATCGGATGCATTATTCTGAAAAAGCTGTTACTGATCCTAAGGGAATCATTATGATTGGATTCTGTTTTACATCGTGTAGTCGCAAATCCGTTAGAGTCGTCTGCGTCAGTATACCAAGCCATAATCTGTAAGGAAGTCGGAAAGCCAGTTTTAATCAGTTTGTTACTTTTTTGTATCTTTTTTATGAATTTTGATTCCTGTTGCGTCCGTAATTGTTTTTTCGTTTTGTTCTTTAATATCTACTAGTCTATATCGGTTGCTAAAGGGAGAGGCTTTTCCCTTCGTCTTAGCTAAAACCGTATTGTCTCCAATATCCTCGTAGTCTTTGTCATGTATTTTAATTTTGGAATTATGTTTGTTAGCCTCAAATACAATATTGTCTCTTGCTGTCATAATAGTGCGTTGTTTTGTTAGGTTAATGTCCTGTAAGTCTAATGACGTCGAGTTTCCAAATACTATTTGTCTCGGTGCTAAATTCGTCGTGGCATGTTTTGTGTCGTTGTAAAGGGCAGTCGTCATGGACAGTCCTTGGTAAAGTGAAAGTTGGTCGAATTTCCTGCGGTTGGCCATATACATTTCTAAAAGTGTATTATGGAACCTCTCGATGGTGCCATTACTGTTGCTACTACTAGCGTAGTGAACGGCAACACCATGGGTTTCTAGAAATTCCTTAAAATTTTGACTGCGGAAATAAGTGGCTTGATCGCAAGTTAATTGTTTCGGTATGCCAAAAATTTTGAATTGCTTGATGAGCGTTTCTATGATTTCTTCTGAAGTTTCGTTAATGATTTTGTAAATTTGCGCAAATTTGGAAAAGGAGTCTATAATTGTTAGAAACTTTTCGTTTTCTTTCACGTAGACGTCCATGAATAGACTTTCTAAAGGTCTTTCATAAATTCTACGTGTGATTGGAATTTTAAAGGGATGACGCTCATATTTAGCGTACTTACAATCCCAGACATGTTTGGGAAGTAGACTGATTGACGAATCTCTTCATATGTGAGTTTCCAACTTCTATGATTAAAGTTGTGACTCTTACGAACAAATTCGTCTTGGTCTTTTTTAGAAATTAGATCTGGTAGCTTAAGATTACAGAATTGTACTCGCATTCCCTTGAAATGTTTATCTAGAATTTTAGAGCACAATTTTGCAATATTAGGTGGGGCAAAGATTCCATTTGTTATTTTTGGAGATAAATGAGCTTTAAGAATATTTAATAGTTGTTCTTCGGTATATTCCTCCTGGTGGAATACATGTCTACTATAACCTGAAAAGATAAAATAATAAATGTGAGGGGACTTTCTTCTATTATTGGTAATATGAATGATGAGCTGATTTCTGAATTTATTTATGATTTCCGGCCCATATATAGGATCGTTTTCATGTACTTCGTTTTCTAAAATGGTTTGTAAGTTTATTTCAGATTCATCCACGCGAGGTATTCGAGATAATCCATCGGCTACCACGTTTTGTTTCCCTTTCTTGTAAACCAATTGGAAATCGAATTGCTCCAGATATAACCGTTGACGAGTTACTCGTCCTGTTGCATCTGTTAATTTAATTTCCTTCGTCAATGGCTCATGATCCGTGTAAATAATAAAACTTCTACCATACAACACACTTAAATTTTTTCACCGATCTCGGCTGTGCAAATCTCGGTTTAAGTTCGTTTGCTGAAATATCGGCTAAATAGACGTATGATTACGGCGGCTCCCTTGAGTGCCGCAGTAAGCAAATTACTTTTTCAGCTGATATATCAGCAGAAATTCTCAAACCGAGCGCTCGGCTGTGCGGATCTCGGCAAAAGAATGAAAAAAAGCCGAGCTGAACTGAGTGTGAAATATAATCGAAATTTCTTTGCAGCGAAATAGATAGCTAAAAGTTCTTTCGCAGTTGCGGAATACTTTTCCTCTGCTTTTGTCAGTGTTCGCGAAAGGTACGCAATTGGTCTTTCGTGTCCATCTACCATTTGCGTCAATACTGCGCCGATAGCATAGTTTGATGCGTCGGTCGTTAGTATGAACGGTTCGTTAAAGTCTGGATAACTCAAGAGTAGTGTTGTACTCATAATATCCTTTAACTTAGCGAAGGCAGATTCATATTCAGGATTGGTATTAATTGATTTATTCTTGCCACGAAGTTGACTAGTCATTGGTTTTGCAATTTTTGCAAATCCTGGTACAAATCTTCTGTAGTAGGAGATTGTTCCGAGAAACGACTTAAGTTCTTTTGATGTTTTCGGTAGAGGCCAATTTTTAATTGCCTCAACTTTCTTTGGGTTCTGTTTCACCCCGTCTGTAGAGACGACGTGTCCAAGGAATTCTACTTCCTTACGAAGAAATTCAGACTTATCGCATTGTACCTTAAGGTTAGCATCTTTAAGGGTTTGTAAGATTTTCTGAATGTCCTTCATATGCTCATCTAAAGAAGTTGAAAAGATAATGATGTCGTCCATATAGACGAAACATCTTATCCCCAGATGTTTCCGTAGAACAGCATCCATTAAACGTTGGAATGTCGCGGGCGCATTCTTCAACCCGAACGGCATTCTCAAAAACTCGTATTTTCCATTGTCGACATTGAATGCCGTCTTTGGAATATCATTCGGCTCCACCTCTACCTGGTGAAAACCACTGGCTAAATCGAGTAAAGAAAAGTATTGTGCTTTTCCGAGGCGATCCAAAATCTCGCTAATCTCGGGTATAGGATATCTATCTGCTGGCGTTAATTTATTCAGTTTCCTATAATCTACAACTACGCGATATTTCTTTATACCTGAATTATCCGTTTTCTTTGGGACCACCCAGATCGGGGAAGTCCATGGATAAGAGGATTCTCTTATGATTCCAGTCTCCAACATTTTCTGAATTTCCTCACTTACTTTTTCCCGTAGATGGTATGGGTACTTGTAAGTTCGTTGGTGAATGGGGTTACTTTCACCGGTTTCTATTTTGTACTTTACTTGATGGGTGAAATCCAATTTCTGTCCATCATGGAAGAAAACACTTTCGAAGGGCCGAAGAGTTTTGGCTAATAATTTAACCTCTTCTTTATTCAAATGTTCTGCAGGGAAGTTAAGCTGCGGAAAAGTTTCATGTTGGTTGAGAAAGAAACGTTCATTCTCAAAAGGTTTTAATCTCTCCAGTTTGGCTTGCCTAGTAGTAAACAAGTGTACAGTGGCATGATTATTTCTAGCCGCATAAAGGCCAGGTCGTAATGTGACACCTGTCGTCAAATTAATTTCTTCCTCAATGAGAAATGCCCCGTCTGCAGTAGTCGGTATCTCTATGAGGGTTTCCGTTTGTTCCTGAAAGTTCATGGAACTTGGGTAGTATTTATCTAAAGGATATTTTATATTTCCAATCGAAAGTTCATGGCTACCGGTATCGATTTTGGCATTCATAGTAGCCAAATTTTCATATCCGATAAGACCGTCGAAAAAGTTATGGAATTTGAATACGTGGTACGGTAGAGTTTTATCGAAGCTTCTAGGAAACATATTGACATGCAATATTTTATCAATAACAAATGTACCATTTTGATTAGTTACTATTGCGGGTCGATTGGTTTCCTGGCACTTTAACACATGCTCCGGATTAATGTACGATTTATTCGCTCCAGTGTTTCAATTCCAGAAATTCAATATCCCTTTATTAGACTTGTAGCGAATAAACGGTATAAAATTGTTTACGTTGTTGGGAGATCGTCTTCCTCTAAGCGAAAATTTGACACGTTGGGTTGCATCGTTCTACCTTGCACATTGTCATCCTCATCGTCATCGTCGTCGTCATCGTTATCTACGTCTACTTCGTTCGCTTGGAACTCTGATTTAAATTGTTGTTTTTGCATCGGATTCCTATATGGGGGTTTCGAATTTGTATGCTGCTTAGGGGAGCTACTCGAGGGGCCGTTGCTTTTGTTGGAAAATTTGTTGAATTGAGATTTCGCGGGTCTAGATCTGATTTCCGCGTTCTGGTTTATACACACTGACTCGTATGCATCTTCTAAGGTTTTAGGCTTGGATAATCTAATGATAGCGGATAAAGGTTCTCCGATATTGTCAAGATATCGAGTAACGGTTAGTATATCTATGATTTCCTTTCCTGTGATGGGATTGGAATTCAAGTTAGATTTAAGTCTTGTGTTAATCTCCTTGCATTCGTTAAAGAATTTCAGGTGACTTTTATCACTTTTCTTAATGTTAAACAGTGTCGACACATTTGTCGCAAAGTCAAATCGATCACCGTATTGTTCTAACATGATCTGTTTGATACCAACAATGGTATCAGGATCGCCATTTGCGCATACAATCGCGCGAGCGTCTCCTCTTATTTTATTTTTGATCGCTCTAATATACATAGAGCTTAGTGAATCGGGCTGGCCGTTGACCCCCTTTATCTTGAACATTTCATATAGCTCGTCTACTTCCCGTAGCCAGCTTGAAAGTTCTTTCTTACTACCGGAAAACTCCGATAGGTTCTTGATGGGATCGGGGATAGTAAATTTACTACTGTTCCCCGATGTCATCAATGCCTTCTTGCTCAATTTCAGCCTTCAGCGCCTCAATCTCTGACTGCCTGGTCTCTGGCATTGTTTTAGTGAATTATTTTATAAAAGATAATAAAAATGAGTTACTCACGTAAATGATATCCACATCCGAGGGGTTTGATGATCACGTTGTTGCAGGTTCGCGTGCGACGGGATTTTTACCACTTTTTAAACACCTCACGATCCCACTTCTGACACCACTTATGGGAATCGTGATACGGATTCACTTTTTAAAAAGACTTAGTAACTCTAAAACACTTTTATTAATAATACTAACACAATACAGCACCACCGGTGATTGTCCAAAGCTGCCAAAGGAATGAGAACGCGTCACGCGTTCGCGGGTTATTTATAATGTACAAACTGCTGATCAAGCAGTTTGGGTCGTCCACGTTGTCTGACTGCAATTGGTGCACCTGAGTGGCACGATGTTCCGATGTTTCCATAACGTTGATAAATTCCGAAAGGCCTATCCTATCTTGCAAACTCACCATCTGTTCATTGATTTCAAAGCAGCGGACGATTCAGTGAAGATAAATGACCTGTTTCAGATAATGTCCTTACATGGTTTTCCGGCGAAACTGATTAGACTGATGCGTGCAACGCTGGATGGCTCGAAATCCAGTATTCGTATTGCAGACGAAGTGTCAACCTCGTGTGTGACCTTAGACGGATTGAAGCAGGGTGATTCACTTTCGAATTTAATGTTCAACATTGCACTCGAAGGCGCTATTAGGAGATCTGGCGTGCATACGAACGGCACTATCATCACGTGATCGTATATGCTCCTGGGCTTTGCGTGCGACATCGTCTTCATTGGAATTGATCGCAGAGCAGTAGTGGAGGCATTTGTCCCACTGAAGAGGGAGACGGCGAGGATAGGCTTAACCATTAACTCTACCAAGATAAAGTACATGGTAACAGGTAGAGATAGAGGAAGACCTAGTAGTGTGTGTGCTGAGGTAGTGCTTGATGGGAATGTGTTTGGAGTTTTTACCTCGAATTGTTTACCTTGGAAAGCTTGTCTAAATCTAGAAAAACTCATGAATTCATTCGATATTTTTTCCAAAATTTATCTAAAAATTCTTGTAAATAATCCTCCGGAATCCCATTCCCTCGGCTCCTGCAGTTCCGCCGGAATTCCCTTCAGGAATTACCAAACAAAGTAAGTCTCGAAAACTTTTTTGAAAATTTCTTACAAAATTTCTTGGGAAATTCCTCAAGAGATTCCGTCGCAAATTTAATAACGATTTTCTTAAAACAATTTCTTCGGAGACTTTTTTGGAAATCTGGTCGGAATTCCTACGGATTTTTTTTTAGAAATACCTACGGAAATTGTATCAGGGAAATCCCCGATATTCCCTTAGCATAAATTCTTTGTATTTTTATTTAATTTGCTTTAGGAATTCCTGCGGAAATTGTTTTAGGAATCCCTTCGAACTTTTCTAAGAAATTGATTAAGTAATTATTTCAGGAATATCCTAAAGAAGTTCTTCCAGTGATTCCTTATGAGATCCCTCTGCGAAGAAATTCCTGGAATTCCTTCAAAACTTCATTAAGGAATAAATTCTTTCAATTTCTTTTTTAGTATTCCCTTCGGACATACCTCCAGAAATTCAATTTGATATTCCTTGAGACCTTCGGAAATTGCTTTGAGGTTTTTTCGGGAATCATGTATCAGATGTTCTTTTGGGAATCATTCGGAAATTACTTTGAGAGTTCTATCCGACATTTAATCTGGAAATTCCTTTGAAAAATCCGTTAGAAATTTTTCGGAAATTGTGTTTAGTACATCCTATTTCATTATTTAGTAAATTTTCGGAAAAATACTCCCAACAAAATTTCTGAAATAATTCCTGCAGGAATTTCGGAAGAAATTCCGTATGGTTTTACAAAAATGATTTCCGCCGGATTTCTTGGAGGAAGTTTTTAAGGATTTTCCGGGGAAATTTAGAAAGGCCTATCCTATCTGTAGTATTTTTTAATAGAATTTCAAAAGAATTCCTAAAGGTGTTTCCTGAGGAATTTCTAAAAGAACTCGTTATAGAATCAACGCAGAAATTCTTGAAATTTCTTAATTTTCCTTCTTTGAATAAATTTTCAAAGCAATCTCTTGAGAAATTTCCAACAGAATTTCTGGATTTATCTTGGTTTTGACTTTCTGGTGCCCCACCATGGCCAGAACTCTGGCGCCACCAGTGACAACCTTAAGTGAGCTTCAGTGGTAGTGGTTAAAACTATACGTTGTGAAATTTTGATAATTGCTTGGTTGGTTTGAACTGTAGCCCGCTTTATTAGCTTTCAATAAATAATCTTCATTTTTTTTTACGATTGATATTCATCAAAACCTAATGCGATATTATAGTTCAAAATACGTTTCCAATAGAGTTTTCTACTTCATCATCAACATTTGTACAAATTATGTAACTAGAATTATCATAAGGCCTTCAATACATCTGGAAGATTGTGGTGAAGTTGCTCTAAATATATGGATTTTTTTTATGTCCATGAAGCATGAACCTATAACTATCCAACATATCCATATCAGTCCCTAGAGCCCTTTCGAAAACATCGCGTGACTGCTCTTATTGAAATTGAGAAAATGCAGTACTGCTTGTAATACCCCATCTGCCTTATGTCTTCACTTTATGCACCTTATGGGCATTCATACACCTGCTAAGGGGTCCATTACTAGCACCCACACCCTAATTGAAATATTCTTACGTTAAACAACTGGTAGACAATTTAAAACTGACACCAGCCTCAGTTGTCATTTCCAGTTGATACGAAATCACGATAAACCAAAAATGTTTCAGAACCAACCGCAACGCTTTCCGTTTCAATCTAAAATCTGCAAATGGACATAATTATTACAGGACACAAATCCAACAAAACCACGTCGCCTCTTTTGCAGGACAACCCACCCACTGAGCGAGGAACCGATTGATGTTGTCAGCATTCGTTTATGTTTGTCCACTCTGTTGCATCACTTCTTTTTCTCGAAGTTGCGGTCTCTCCAGACCGGTCCAAAGAAAACGCAAAACTGTGGCTAGCTTATAAATGAACTCATTAATATTAATAATTGGCCTTTAATTGGCAAACGACAACATCTTCTCGGAAAAGGAGACAGTGAAGATCAGAAGACCGGGTCGGCAACAGTGTTTGGACGTGTGAAGCATTTATTTATTATTCATTGGTAGTAGCACCGCGACGAATGTTGCATCTAATCTACCACCCACCCTCAGGGGGTACTTAGTTATGACAGCCTGCGAAATAATTTTGCCCATTTGGTGCCAATTCTGCCAACGGGTGAAAGTACAATTTATTTTAATTACACTGCCAATTGGGAGCCATAAATTTGCGACTGCATACAAATGAGTATGTTTTTGTCCACCGATTAGGTGCTACGGTTCATTTGACATCGTTTCGACAATGATTGCAACAACGTTGGTTGATTAACATTTGTGCTAAGTGCTTGCCCATTGGACCACAATCGGTGGTTTAAGTTGCAATCAGTCAACTCAGGTGACATCGATTCAATTCGCTAATAAGTGAACGATGGTATGGCTTTGTGGTATGTGAACAGATTTTAGTCTGCATCCATACTAGAGTACGCAGTTGCTATCATTAGTTAGTTACCCCATAGGTTTCCCCATCCAATAAATATTAAAGCGACAATTTAAGCTGGGATAAGGTTATTAATATGCTTCCGCTCACATCAATAAATTTACATTGGAGAATTTCTAGAATTTCTATTATAGAGAAGTCCTTGATAGATTTTTGTTTATAAACTAAATATAAAATTATAAATTATGATTCACTTTGTACGTTTCCAAGAACATGATTTTTGAGAAAACAAAAGCCAAGCCCTCGACGCTCCCTCTAACCGCGTCAATGGTAATCCATATAGCCTCGAAATCAGGCCCGCTAATTATATCAGCAGTCAAGGGTTGTCAAAAGTTACACATCCTTCAAATGAGACAGAGACGTAAACTAATTGCTGTTCAATTTTCAGCTTAACACCTCCTACTCACCATTGCCGGTTCGTCCCCATTTCTTTGATGCTATCTAAATCGAACGTGTTTAACGTCCTAAAAGAGCAAACAGCTATTAAAAGTCTACACCTGATTGCGACGTGCTTATCCGAAAACACACCACATTAAACAACCATCAGCGCGCTCCTGCTCGAACTGCTCAACCCACCCATGGCGTGCCTCCTTTGTTGCTTTGTTGATGGTAATCAAATTTCGTGAACTCAGTTAGAGTGCTTCCATCCTTTCCCGCGTTGTGTTTTCGCTGATGGAGGAGGGTGTTGGACTATCTTTTTCCTTAGGGCTTCAAACCATTACCTAATGATTAGATTCCTTCCTTGCGACACGGTAACGCGCGGAATAAGAGACTAGTCGTTCGACTAAAACACTTCTGATCGTCGACAGGATAAGGGAGAATCGCTTAGAACGATTCAGCAAAACAGTCATTTAACGGCACCGGTTTTGAATCGATTGAACTCATTCCTAGCGTTATGTGTCTATCTTGAATCGTGTTTCTTGGATTGTAGAAAGATTCCCAAGCTACTGAAAGACCCAAGGTAGGGTAAACGTACTCTTAGTAGAGATAGCATATTGAAAGTAGTGAGAATTGTTGATATTTTTTGCAACTTGATTACTTGCAACATTTACTTACTTTAGAGGGAGGGATCCCTAGCGTCGGACTTCTCTCAATATTTACTGGACACTTCTTGAAATGACATTTGTTGAAGTCCCTACCTTTTCCCTTGTTGAAGCTTTGGCACTCCAATGGGGTTTTGGTCACCGTGAATTTTTATGTTTTTGGTTTGTAGATTGTTTTCAGTGAAAAAGACACAAACAATTTCCGTCTTTTATATATGTTTCGGAATACTCCTTTCAACTATCATCAGATGGTTCAGGGTCATTTGTTCGAATGCCGTTTGACCATATAAGGTACACTGGGGGAAGTAGAATAGGAAAAATCGATAGTGCATGATTGAATTAGTGTAAAACCAGTCTAAGTGATCTAAATGCATTTAATCAAAATGGGCTATCAAAAACAGTCAACTTTGCACCAAATGTGCGGTAATTCGTACCATTTTGGTTGCTTGAAATTTATTTAAAAATATTTATAAATTAGGAGTTGTTTTTCCACTTAACCCAGTGGGATGGGGTAAGTGTCAAACCCATGTTACCTTGACCTTCAATTGTGATGAGTAGTTACATATAAGTAAAATCAAAACGGTAATTGCTCTGAGTATCTTTTGTCGATAATTTCATTGACTTAACGGAATATGTTCCCAAGGAATTTATCCGTAACAGCTAGTGGAGGGCTGATTGTGCCTTCTCGAACATTAAGTGTACGTAAAATCTATAGGTTCGCCCCAAAGATGAATTTTTAAAGGAAAAATGGGACGAAACTAATCAACTTAGTTTAACGAATTGAGATGATTTCTGTATGTACGTATTTGTATGTTTGTGTGTGCGCAAAGCACCTACCAAATTATCAACTATTCTTAAGCACTTGTCCTTAACCAATTTGTTCGCAAAAAAATTGCATTCAACGGTAAAACTTGTTATGAATAAAAATTAGTGTGAATTATAGAATATATTTACCTATCAGTGTCATTTTTAACTTTCTTATACATTTTTTTCATATTTAAAACATGTGAAAGGCTTCAATACCGATAGGTGGATTAATCAGGCATTTTCTCATTTATATCAGTCCAATCACCATTGGAATCACATTGATAACAAAGAAGGAACATAGTAAGATTCACAGCTATCGAAATAAACCATGGAGGGAAGAAAAAAATGCTTAATTAGAACATTATCCACTTCCCCCGTAGTGTTTTATACCTGGGGTAAGTGTAAAATCGTTGAATAATTTGCTTTCTTGGTACAAACCACTACCAATTGGATGGGATTGGTTCAATTGCATTATAATGTTCACCTGTGATATAAATTCACTTGAAAAAAGAACAATTGGGGCAAATAAGAATTGATTTTTTGAATGCAAAAATCAACTTTCCGCAAAACCTAAAATTACAGTTCAAGCGTTAACAGTGTTAGTGTATGTATTATACAAATTTCAACATAGTATTAGTTTGAGCATCAAAGTATATTAAAAACTTTTTTTTGTTAAATATCTTGGCTGTGCATATGCACAGCATATGTTTCGAAATGGACAAATTGATATGAAATTTGCGAAAAAGAATCCACGTATCTTGGAGGGACTCGAACCCTCAACCTCCTACTCTTTAGATAGGCGTTGATAACCCCTACACAACAAGACCACTTAAAGGTCACGTTTGCGGAAAAGCCATCAGAATCCGAGTACCAACCTCCACCGCGGTTAGCTCTCTTTTTTGCAAATTGAATATCTTTCGGATGCTTGATTTGCCCAATCTTCACATGTGCTTTACTGTTGTATATCCACAGCCAAGCGAGTGCACATTGTTTATTAAACGAGAGGATCGCACTCCATGCCCCCCAGCAACGGACTGGGCGGGACGGTATAGAATGCGAATTCAAACGCACTCTGCTGTGCCAAAGGCTTGCTTGGCTAAAGCATTTGATGAGTTTGATTGCCTTTACGTAAGCGGTCGCGTGTACTCAGACGACTAATGACGGTGAAAGACCGACACTTGATTACAATTAATTGCAAAGCATCCGAAAGATATTCAATTTGCAAAAAAGAGAGCTAACCGCGGTGGAGATTGGGCAAATCAAACATCCGAAAGATAGGTATTCAATTTGCAAAAAAGAGAGCTAACCGCGGTGGAGGTTGGTACTCGGATTCTGATGGCTTTTCCGCAAACGTGACCTTTAAGTGGTCCTGTTGTGTAGGGGTTATCACGCCTATCTAGAGAGTAGGAGGTTGAGGGTTCGAGTCCTTCCAAGACACGTGGATTCTTTTTCGCAAATTTCATATCAATTTGTCCATTTCGAAACATATGCTAAGCATATGCACAGCCAAGATATTTAACAAAAAAATGGTTTTTGTACGGCCGAGTTGCCGAATAATATGCAATTAATTATATTAAAAACTGTAAAGTATGTACAATTCCAATTCTTCGAGTCGATTTTTACACTTACCCTCTTTTTCCCCTTCCCCCAGTGTACCTTAATATAATTATAATCCACAACGCTTAGAAAGGAGGAGGCACTATATTATTGGCCCACAAAAATTTTTGGATCATATGACCAAAATTATAGACATATTACCTAAATTATAGATCAGCATCAAGTTAAAAATTTCGCCAAGTTGGGTTTTAATGAATCAAAATATAGTTTTTATGGATCATCTGTCATACGTTTATGAGAAAATAGAAGAAATTAAATTTTCTTTCCTGACTATGTCTAACGGAACATATCGTCCTATTCAAGGTGTAAAATAATCGAAAATGTTTGGTGAAGGCCACTTTTCTTCAGTTGTAAGCACACTTCCCGACACATTCATAGTCGGCTCTGGACTGTCAATATTCGGTTGAATATTAGTCATTGAATATTTATGCACATTCTACAAATTGATAAATTAAGGTACACTGGGGGAAGTGGAAAAGGAAAAATCGATAGTGCATGTTTGAATTAGTGTAAAAGCAGTTTAAATGATCTAAATGCGTTCAATCAAAATGGGCTTTCAGAAACAGTCAATTTTGCATCAACTGTGTGGAAATTCATACCATTTTGGTAGCTTGAAATTTATGGAAATAGATTTTAAAATTAGGAATTGTTTTTCCACTTTCCCTAGTGGGATGGGGTAAGTGGAAAACCCATGTTACCTTGACCTTCACTAGTGATGAGTAGTTACATATAACTAAAATCAATACGATAATTGCTCTGAGTATCTTTTCTGGAATAATTTCATTACTTTAACGGAATAGATCCTCAAGGAATTCTCGTAATAGCTAGGGGAGGGCTGGTTTTGCCTTTTCGAACACTAAGTGTACGTAAAATCTATATGTTCGCCCCAAAGATGAACTTTTTAAAGGAAAAATGGGACTTAAAGGGTTATAGACTAATCAACTTGGTTTAACGAATTGAGATGATGTCTGTATGTGCGTATTTGTTTGTATATGTGTGCGCAAAGCACGTAGAAAATTATCAGTTATTCTTAAGCACTTGTCCTTAACCAATTTGTTCGCAAAAAAATGCATTCAACGGCGAAACTTGTTATGAATAAAAATTAATGTGAATTATAGAATATATTTACCTATCAGTGCTATTTTTAACTTTCTTATACATTTTTTTCATATGTAAAACATTTGAAAGGCATCAATACCGATAGGTGGATTTATCAGGCTTTTTCTCATTTATATTAGTCCAATTACCACTGAAATCACAATGATAACAAAGAAGAAACATATTATGATTCACAGCTATCGAAATAAACCCTGGAGGGAAGAAAAAAATTCCGTAATTAGAACATTATCCACTTCCCCCGCAGTATTTGATACCTGGGGTAAGTGTAAAATCTTTTAATTATTTGCTTTCTTGGTACAAACCACTACCAATTGAATGGGATTAGTTTAATTGTATTATAAGGGTCACCTGTGATATAAATTCACTGGAAAAGGGGACAATTGGTGCAAATAAGAATTGATTTTATGAATGCAAAAATCAACTTTTCGCGAAACCTAAAATTACAGTTCAAGCGTTAACCGTGTTAGTGTATGTATTATACAAATTTCAACATAGTATTAGTGTGAGCATCAAACTTTATTCTTGCATAATGTTATGATGTGGTAAAAACTGTAAAGTATGTACAATTCCAATTTTTTTAGTCGATTTTTACACTTACCCCCATTTTCCACTTCCCCCTGTGTACCTTATCTGAAATCTGAATACGTTTTAAATGGGGTAAAGCAATCTATCACAAAGAACTGAACCCGATTTCCATCTGCGAGGCACTTTCTACGGTAAACATCAATATAAACTATGCAAATTATGTTTTTTTTCTGCACATAGTAAGCACACTCAGTGAAAGACTTCATGAATGAGTTGGTGGAGTTGTCGTCTGGCTATGTCATTCTATGTTTTTAATAATCGTCTGTCGTGCAATGTTTGTCAAAATTCGGATCGAAGTTGCTTCATGAAGCTTAATATTTTAAGCTCTTAGACCGCATCGTGCTTTCGTGCTGCGCGGTTCTTTTCTCTCTTTGCTGAAAGAAGTTTGCAATACTACCCGAAGCTATTTTAATTTCAACAGTTCTTCTCAGCGCTATTTGTACCTACTGCACTCGTTACGATCTTTGCTTGGACCCATGCCTTCGTTTTACGTTGGACCCGGTAATCCTGCAGATACACCGTTCTGGGAAAAAAAAACTCATAGAAGGTCACGTCTCCACGCTCAGCAATGAGCATTAATAAACACAAGAGGAAGGGGGAGTCTCTGAATTCTCCACTTCCTTCAAAGAAACAAGGTTTCAAGACCGTCCTGCCTAAGCGCGGAAAAAATAGAAGGAAGCTGGAGAATTCAGATATTCCTTCTAACTCTAATATCGGAAATAATTCTTCTCCAATCGAACTGAGCAATCAGTTCGATCTGATTAATGATGAAATTGAGCAAATCGAATATACCTCTAGCCCAGGTGATTCGATTCATGCGAAAAAGCAAAGGATTCCGCCAATTGTGGTATCTGTTGCCGAGTTTTCTGGCTTCCGGAATGAGATTTTGAGTAACCTTCAGGGGATCAAGGTTTCATTTCAGATTGCTAGGAAGGGCGACTACCGCGTTTTGCAGGGATCCTTTGACGATCGCAAACGGATGTTAAATGATTTGTGGTGGAGCCTCTCATGCCAAGGACGCCTGTCCTGTGAGAGAAAATTCCAATAAATTTAAATGTGCCAATTGTGGGGGCAATCATAAATCCAATTTCTGAGAATGCTCTTCACGCAAAAAGTTTTGAATTCCCGTGCAAAATTTATGACGGGAAATTCCAATCGGATCCCAGATTCGACGGGTAGAAATTTTACAAACACTCAAAATTCGAAACCAGTTACCGGTCGAGCGATTCATACCCAGCACAATCCACGAACAAATTTTGCTGCTCCTCAACAGGTAGCAAGCACTTAAATTCCAATTTTTCGAATGCACGAAATTCAAAAATGATGTTCGAAAATGTGGTTTATACCCATGTCCCAACGGAAAATAACGGTCATGCTGACGATTCAGGTAGCATGTCTGCTTCCGATTTTGATTTTTTAACTGAACAATTGCATCTCATGATTGATGCAAGGTTCGAAGCAAATACCATACCTGAAGCTGTTCAGGTTGGTATAAAGTACACACAAAAAAAAGTTATCGGACTCCGTTTTAATGGATCCAAATAATTGTGTGAAAGTTCTTAATTGGAATGCCCGCTCTCTTCTTCTTCTTCTTATTGGCACTACATCCCCACACTGGGATAGAGCCGCCTCGCAGCTTAGTGTTCATTAAACACTTCCACAGTTATTAACTGCGAGGTTTCTAAGCCAGGTTATCATTTTTGCATTCGTATATCATGAGGCTAGCACGATGATACTTTTATGCCCAGGGAAGTCATGACAATTTCCAATCCGAAAACTGCCTTAACCGGCACCGGGAATCGAACCCAGCCATCCTCAGCATGGTCTTGCTTTGTAGCCGCGCGTCCTACCGCACGGCTAAGGAGGACCCCGCTAAGGATGCCCGCTCTCTTAAGGGTAAGGAAGATGAATTATTCAACGTCTTGACAGCGCCTGTGATGGGGTCGCCATTGTCATTAATAGACGTATCAAACATAAATTATTTTCTTCGTTCGAAACCAAAGTTTTTGAAACCTTGGGAGTTTCTGTTGAAACAAATTTTGGACAATTTTCCTTCATTGCAACCTACTTGCCTTTTCAATGCAATGGGCAGCAAAAGAATTTGTTGAAAGCTGATCTTCAAATTCTGACTCGCAACAAATCAAAATTCTTCGTAATTGGTGACTTCAATGCCAAACACCGTTCATAGAATAATGCTCAAAGCAATTCCAATGGTAAAGTTTTATTTGAAGATTGTTCTGCGGAATATTATACTATTCAATATCCCAGCGGACCAACTTGTTTTTCATCCAGTCGAAATCCTTCTACAATTGATTTAGTTTTAACGGATTCAAGTCAGCTGTGTGGCCAATTGATAACTCATGCTAACTTTGACTATGATCACCTTCCTGTGACGTTTGAAATCTCACCAGAAGCCATTTATAATCCAATCAGCTCTACTTTTAATTATCATAGGGCTAATTGGGATTTATATAAAACGTATATCGATAGGAATTTTGATGTTGATATTCCTCTCGATACCAAAAGTGATATTGATAATGCTCTCGTATCTTTGACAAATTTAATTGTCGAAGCCAGAGGCATTGCAATTCCTAAATGTGAAATTAAACTCCATTATTATTGACGATGATCTTCAGCTACTGATCCGTCTTAAAAATGTGAGGCGAAGGCAATACCAAAGAACTCTCGATCCCGCGTTGAAAATTATTTGGCGCGATTTGCAAAATGAAATTAAAAAACATTTCGCTATTCTGAGAAATACCAACTTTGAGAATAATGTCTCGAAGTTGGATCCCAGTTCGAAACCCTTTTGGAAATTAACGAAAATTCTTTTAAAAAAAACCTCAAAAGCCAATTCCAGCGCTTAAAGAGGGAAATAAAATTTTATTAACAAATGGCGAAAAAACTCAAAAACTTGCTCAGCAGTTCGAGAGTGCCCATAATTTTAGTCTAGGTCTCACTAGTCCAATTGAGGATCAGGTTACACGAAGCTTCGAAGACATTCTCAACCAAGATAATATTTTTGACGCTTCGTTGGGAACTAATTTGGATGAAGTGAGATCTATTTCTAGAAAATTTAAAAACATGAAAGCCCCGGGTGATGATGGTATTTTCTACATACTTATCAAAAAACTTCCTGAGAGCTCTTTTTCCTTTTTGGTTAATTTATTTAACAAATGTTTTCAATTGCCATACTTCCCAGATAAATGGAAAAATGCCAAAGTTGTTCCAATTTTGAAGCCGGACAAAAATCAAAAAAATTTGATCTCATTTTGCTGTTGATTTCTAAATTGTATGATCTAACATCAAACGGTGTACTTACCAACCAAACCAATATCAAAATTAGTTTTCGATTTGCTCTCATCGACAGCAGGAATAGTTTTCGCTTTGATGTCACAGTAAGATTTTTCTGCTGTAGATTTTGATCTTTTACCCGTTAAAACGACCAAAAGGATATCAACCTGAGTTATCAAAATTAGGCGATTTCACAACAACAAAATTAGTTATCGATTTGCTCTCAAGCGTTGATCGGGTTGATTCCCTTTCTATGATATCTACGGAACCAAAACCGTCGGTCGGTCGGTCGGTCGGGAACGTAATAAAAAAATCGTTCTTAAATCCACTGACTGAGAAAGCTGAGTCCGAGTATTTGACTTGCCGGTGGAGTTGCCCGATAACGAGCTGAAACAGTGTCTTCTGGAGTATGGGAAAGTGGATCGTGTGATTTGGGAAAAATTCCCGCCAAACTTAGGTCTGGATCACATGTACACCGGCGTGAGAGGCGTGTACATCGATGTGGAAAAGGAGATTCCAGCATCGCTATCGGTATCAAATTGGAAGGGAAAGGTGTTTTACAAATATTTGCGAAACAAATGCTTTTTGCGTCGAGCGGAAGGTCATCGGAAGGATGCGTGTCCACAAAGGAAAGCTGGAAAGAAGGATTCGAACATGCAAGAAGAACAACGGAACACATACTCCGGTGTCGTAATTGGATTCGGAGCAGCAACGAAAGCAACGAAGAATGACGTAGTTGAAGTCGCCGAAGAAGATATGTTTGTACTGGACACCGATTCAACTGAACGATCGGGGACGTTTGAAATTCCCAATTCGATGATGGAACGTGAGAAACTGGCCGAAACAATTGAATTTAAAAACAATACAGATCGAATCTGGTTTGTGAAGAAGGGGGTGACAGACTATACGAATTGCTATAGAAAAATGAGAGAGGAAGAGGGGAAGAAGCAGCAAGCGCAGTCGACGGGTCAGCGACGGGACCGTTTAGTTACGGTAGGATCGATAGATCGATCTCCACCGAAGAAGACCTCCCACAGAAATGCGCCTGATACTTCTTCCGAACAATTTATTTAAATTGTTTGTAATGTTTTCGGCTCCGTAGAGTTTTCTATTAAACAATTGAGCCTAATAAATAAACGAAATGGTAAGAAAAAAATCCAAAATTTGAATAAGTTTAATTTTAGTTTTTACTTTTCACTTCTCACTTTTCCCTTTCTACATTTCTCTTTTCATTTCTCACTGCTCATTTAACATATTTTACTTCTCATTTCTCACTCCTCAATTCACTTCAGGGGCCATCCAGAAACCACGTGGTCATATTTTTGAAGATTTTCAACTCCCCTCCCCCCATGTGGCTTATCGTGGTCATTTGGCAGACCCCCCCCCTCCCCCCCCTATGACCACGTGGTTTTTTTTTCAAGTACAAAAATTAAAAAAAAAAACCTTATGTAACTAAAACATATGGTTAATCCGATCAATTTTGAAGATGGACAATTTCAATTGATTCAAAACCAAACTAAACCCATCATGGAAATTATAAATTTTCATGAAGTCGGAAATTTTGATGATTTTATTATGTTGTAATGTGTATCAGGTATTAGGATATCTAGAACTCGCACACCTTCAATGCATCAGGAGGATACAAAAAAATGTGGACTCGCGAATATCTTATAAAAATTTCGAGAAAAATGTATAATGGTTTAGAAATTTTCTAAAATATCCCTACATTTTTAATTTTTTTTAAATTTTTTCATTAGTGTTTTTTTTAAATAACTATAAAGTTCATCATTGAATATCCCTATAGATTCCTTAGAGTATTTGGGACCTTCCATAGCTCTGGAGATACTGGAAATTCTTAAGATATTATCCTCAGCGAAGCATCTGAACTGAACTCCTACAACGAAAAGTTTATCAGAGAATCACAAAGTTAATATGTAATCTTAGAGATGCAAATAAAACCTCCTACTGTTGTTTCTTTTTAGTAGTATTCCTGTAGAAATTTCAGTATTGTTTTTAGAATCATCAATATTAGAAATAAATAATTATAAAATATTTTTATTTAATTGTTAATTGCTAATATTGATTTATTCATGAAAATTTTGTATTTCTTCGTTGAACATTTTGATTTCTTTCTGGAAAATTCTTATTTCATTATTTCAATTTTTGCTTTTACAAATGCTAATTTATTATTGTTGTGTGTATTATTGTTCTTTATTGGCAATTTCCTATTTTATTATGGAAAATTTCTATTTTTTTTCTCTACTAAAGAGATTTTCAATCCAGAGCTGGCTCTCTCAAAATTTCTAATTCTTCATTGAAATTTTATTTTTATATCGACTCGTGGAAGCCAATGATGCCATACTAAAAATATTTTCTCGGTCACTCTGATGGTTCTTTCGAATAATTTCCCAAGGAACTTCTATTCCACATCTCGAATATGCTTCAGTCAATGGTTCTTTCATAAGCGACTCATAGAGGAATGAATGTATTATAGACCAATTATTATTTTGGAGTTCGGATCATTCGATTCATCTAATTAACCAACTTATGAATGATAATTTCGGGTACCTTGTCTCTTGGATCTCATGTTAATGGAAATTAGGATCATATGCTTATTTCATCGGATTGGGTATATACCGATGATGAGAACATTGCAAATGTCTTGATTGATCTGGTAGATTCGTGGGCTGAACTTGAGAGCATTTTGAAGTACCTTGAGCATCTCGTATTCTTGAATATTAATCACTGACTTAACGTTCAGGATGGTCCATCTTATATGACCACCCATCTGTTCAGAATGATTCAAACATTTAAACTTTATTTACATGCTCTTAGAATCGAAATCTTCCCAAGGTTTCGAATATCTGATATCATGGTCAGTCAAATTTGAGCTCCCTTATTTTTTCTGTAAATCCAATATCTAGATGAACAATTTTACTGAAGAAAATGGTGGCCTAGCTCTCTTTTGTGATTTTATAGACAATCTAAAATGCTGGGCATATATGACCTATCATTCCTGAAAGGGTTGATATTTGTTTTGGAATTCAATTTCAATCGTAATTATAACACTATTTTTTAACCTAGATTGTTTTATGAATGGGAGTGTTTTTTTTCTGGAAAACTGCCACTTTTTTTTCATATCGCAGCATTTTCTATATATCATATGCAAGCTTCTCTATGTCATAACTTTTTTCATGCGCACTACTAGAATTTTGTTCATTTAGAACATTGAGGTGCTTGATTAATTTTTTCGATCATTAATTATTCAATATCATAAAAACTAGGCTTCTTAAGCCTGAATTGTTGCCTACATTTATTGCATGGATTAATTTTAAATTCCAAGATCTTCTTAATTTTCAAGAATAATTATTCTAGAGTTGCAAGGGAAACCCTTCGGAATATTGATAAGAAATTCTTCGGAGTCTCCCCGGGAAATCTTTAGAATTTCGACGACATTCTTTCCGAAATTCTGTGGAAGAGTTCCGAAAAATGTTCGGTAGAAGTTTTGAAGAACTAGAAGAATCCGTAGAATGAAAATTCCAATAAACATCAAATTCCGAAGAATTTCCAATTTAAATAAGAGAAAAAATCCAGCTTACTTTTTTAGAGAATCACTTAAAGATTTTTTTCAAAATCCTGGGCAACTTTAATGAATCTTCAAAGGAAATTCTTCTAAATTTCCAATGGATTTTTTTTTCGTTTTCCAAAAGAAATTCTTAGAAATTTTCAGCAATTTTTTTTTTAATTTCCAAAAGAAATTATTCGGAATATGCTAAAATATTTCAGATGGAAATTCCTAAGATTTTCTTGTAGAAAATCGAAAAAAGTTCATCTGAAACACAGATAATAAATTTACCGAGGAGAATCTGATGTTTTTACAAGTGGAAGTAACGAAAAAATGTACTTTTGAAGCATTTCCAGTAGGAATTCCTTAAAAAATTAAATCAAAATTTTAAAGATTTTCTGATGTGAAAATTCCTTAAATTTTCTAAATCATTTCCTGTGCATCTTTGCATGGTAAAGATTTAAAGCAATGTTTAGCTAGACCTACAAAGAAATCAAAATGACATCCCGAAGAAGAATGAATTCCAGATGGAATTTTGAAATGATTTCTGGTGCAAATTTAAAAAAAACATGAACCTTGAGAATTCTAAAGATTTATTCTTTGAAAATCCAAAGAATTTTTTTGAAGATAATCCATAGACTCTTCCGTGGAAATTCTAAAATAATTCCTCGAATAAAAAATTACTAGGAAAATTTAAAAAAATGTGATAGAATTCACAAAGAGCGTAAAAAAGTATTCCGAAAAAATTTCATTGCAAAATTCACGATTATATATCTTGTGTAACAAGTACGATGGATACACTATTACCTAGGGTGTCGAGAATGTTTCCCACCCGAAAACATCCTAGACAGGAACGAGAATCGAACTCGTTTTCACCGGATTGGCAATTCTCGCAAAGCTAACTGGAGACTGAACATTTTGAAGTGTACTCCTTAAATTGTTTGAAAAACTTCTTTTGTAAATGAAGAAGAATTTCTGGTGAAAATTCGGAAGAACTTGTCGAAGAAATTCATTAGAATGTTTTTCCATCGAAAATTATATGTATTTCCCACGGGACTGTTTTTAATTTTCAGACAGAATGCACATGGATTTTTTTTCGGAGTTTCAAGGAAATTTTTTTCAGAATTTACACTAGAGATGTTTTGCTTTTTTTTCATTATCAATTTGTAGCAAAATTTCCAAGCGAAATTTTTCAGAGGGGACTGCTCAAAAAAAATTCTGAATGCCAGCACTTTATCAGGATTTTATGAAGTAATGTCAAAGTTTTTACAGGAAATTTCTTTACTTGATTTTTCCTGAATATCCACAAGAAATTCTTTTGAATTTTTCTTCTTAAGATTTTTTCTTGGATTATTGTAAAAACATGAACATTTTTCAAAATTTTAGCTGCAGTCCGCTGATGCAAAAGTGTCGGCGGCGTGATGCCAAAAACCATCTGCGGCGGATTTTTTTAAATATATTTTTCCATTTTTCCTTTCTAATTTTTTTTTATGGAAATTAAGACTGAATGGCAACCTGTTTTTTCGTTTATTTGTGTATGGATATAGGATCTTAGGCTAAGATGGTCTAATAATGCAGATATGCATCGGCGTTGCGACCGACGCTGCGTTATCGATTTTTCTCGATCCACACCTACGTCTTTTTAACGCTGAGTTGAAAAGACGCTACGTAAACATCGGCCCTTAGATGCGCTTTGCGTTTAATGATTAAATCATTTTCAGAAAATTATATATAGCTTTTTTGGTGGAATGTATTCAACCGTCTAAGACGAATTAAGTACTGTCCATTTAATTCCACCAGTTAATTTTCGTTATCTTTGCAAATACGTATTTCGACCACAACTGTGTGGTCGTCTTCAGTGTCTTGTACTTGACTCGACTTAAATCATTGAATTTCAATAATTTTGTATTTTTTACACAGCTATTGTTATTCACCAAAAGTTTTTCGTGTAAAAAAAACCACGTGGTTCGAGAGCAACACTCCCCCTCCCCCCATGTGGCCTATCGTGGTCATTTTCCAAACCCCCCCTCCCCCCATATATGACCACGTGGTTTCTGGACGGCCCCTTCCTATTTCTTATGTGAAATGAAAAATTTCTCTCACTCCACGCTCCACACTTCTCATTTCTCGCTAATCACTTTTCATATCTCACTACTCACTTCTTACATCTCGCTTATCACTATCCACTTTTTATTCTGTTTTCTCACTTCTGACTTCTTTTTTCAATTTCCACTTCTCACTTCTTATTTTTCATTTTCACTTCTTAATTCACTACCAATTTCTTGTGAATTGTGATTTGTGAGAATTGTTTAATTTCTTATTTCTCACTTCTCATTTCTCACCCCACACTGGGACACAGCCGCCTCGCAGCTTAGTGTTCATTAAGGGGATACGGGAAGCACAAACAATCATCAAATCGTCATCATTTTCATCATTGAATGCTTAATTGTTTTTCTAAAACAAATATGAGTTTGAAAAAGTATCAGCGGCGCGTGCTTACTCTCCATCTACATGCTGATACATTTACAGTTACATCAAACAACTAAAAACCGAAATACGCCGCTCCAAAGTTACGAGGTGATAATGCTAGAAAGAGACAAAAGATAGGAAAAATAACACGGTGTGTAGTGCTTCCCCGAGTCACCTTAAGCACTTCCACAGTTATTAACTGCGAGGTTTCTAAGCCAGGTTACCATTTTTGCATTCGTATATCATGAGGCTAACACGATGATACTTTCATGCCCAGGGAAGTCGAGACAATTTCCAATCCGAAAATTGCCAAGACCGGCACCGGGAATCGAACCCAGCCACTGAGTTCCTGAGTTCGAAAGATCCTCTGTTAATCATCTCAAATCGAAGAAAATTTGTATTATATGGCTTGTATATGGCTTTGCAACAATTTCTTAGACTCATTTGTAGAAGCCATTGTTTATGTTTTCCAACAACAATGCTGATCAAGGATTCGATTAGATACCTGGATCCTGCAGAATTAAAAGGGTTTAAACTCTCTTCACTTCAGTAGACGGGTCACTTGCATAAATATCTCCAATTCCAAAACCTCATTTCACGCAGGCCAGGCCAAAGTTGAGTATATGCAAATTGACCCACTCCCCCGGAGGCCAGACTCGTTCAGCAACGTTTAACCCGGACGGTCGCTTCTCTCTCGCCGGACAACAGCATCAGGATACGATGAGAACCACAATCCATGCCCTGCAGACGCGACCAGAGCGACGACACATCGTTCGACCTATAACAGTCGGATAAAACGGACCAGAAGGGATGAAAAGTAAACATTATTATTATAAAGCTCGGCTTGGGAAATGGGAAGTCGTCTTCCCGCTCTCATCTTTTATCTCTTCATTCGGTCAAAAGTCATGAGCGGGGTGATTCGTGGAATGTCTACGGGTTTTCGTTGTCTGTGCTGTCGTCGCATCGTGCATAAATGGGGCTCAAATATGCTAATGTTTTTATTTGTTTTTTTCTTTCTCCTTTCAGGCACCCAGTCCTGCCATGTCTCGGATGGGATGGGCGCTACGCACGCTCCTTGTATCGGACAATACCAGCTGCCTGAAGGACCGCAAGGTGGGTTGAATATACGGTTCCAACCAGGTGGTATGGAAATCCAAATTTACTGTGGGATTTTATTGTGGGAAGCTGCTTTTATGGCAGAGATTTTTCAGCAGAATGGATTATGTGAAATACGGCATCGAATTTGTGATAAGTTAGGTCAAAAGGGCAAGTTTGCTTTTGTTTGGGATGCTTCGTTAATTATTGTATTCCTTTTTCCTATGCATTCTCGCATTTGAATATAAATATAAATTAGTTAGTTATTTAAAATACAGATGGGAAAAGTTATCTTTAAAACTAACTATAGTAAAATGTTGAAGGACGTGAATTAATATTATCCAAAAAACTTGCTAACGGTTTTTCAAACTTATTGGTTTGCTGATTAACTGTGGAAAACAAATCCATACTCCCAAAAATAGTATTTCAACCTTTAGTATTATGCTTTCTAAAGATTCAATTCATAATTCTATTTCGAATCTCCCTCAAAACCCCACAGGTTGGTGGCAAGTTTATTCGCAAGTGTGCCCCCGGTACCGAGCTGGTCGACTGGCTGCTGAATCTGTCCCCCATCGTGCACACCCGAACGCAAGCGGCCGGCATGTGGCAAGCGCTGGTGGAGGAAGGCGTCCTCAGTCATGGTAATTTATATTATTGTTATAGCTTGGTTCTGCGCCATCTTCCCTTCGGGCTTCTCTCCGTTGAATATTCATAAGCGGAGCACACCTGAGTGCGTTTTTATTTGCCATGATTTATGCAATAAGATTGCGCGCGATGAAAGATGGCGATAGTCTCGTGCTAGTAGTCCGATTAAAATTCAAATAACGAATTCATAATCATCCGTTTTATCTCCCACATCCCTCGCTCCAGTGGCAAAGGAGCAACCCTTCAAGGACAAGTGCTTTCTGTATCGGTTCAAAGTGGACGAAGACGGAACGGCCGGTGGATCGCCTTCCTCCGACGATGTCAGCCAAGCGAACGACCACATACGGGAAGCCCTGCCCGGTTTGCTGCACCGAGGACCTGATGCGACACTGAGGATGATTCTGCGGAAACCGTAAGTGCAATATGGCCATCCATATATGGGTAAAATGACACCGCTTGGAAAGTTTAATTACAAAGAATATTGAAGCCATTAGAAATTCAAAGCATATAAAATCACTCCCTGGGGAAATGGGTTGGTTCTCTAGCAGCTGTTGCAGCGGAGCGTAATTTCCCAGAAATTAAATCGTCATACAACTCATTAAAACTTACGACCCACCCTCTCCCCCTTTTGATGTTATATTATCATTGGCAAAGCAATTAACGGCAAAGTTTTTGCAAAGTAACTTTAATTGATCCAGGGTGGACGGTGACCTAAAAGTAGGAATGGCATCATTTTCGTAAAGAGGTGCCTCTTTTGTATTGAATGTGACTGGTACCATGTTTCAAAGCTTCAGCTCTTTCAACTTTTGTTATCGAATTTTGGATATTTTAAGCCTCTGGCAATCGTTACGGATATCCAATTAGTGTTGTGCAATTATCATTGCTTGAACTGCGAGTGTAAATGACGGTATGATCGAAAATATATTCTCATTAAAAGCTGCTGTAACTTCAAGCACATTCTATTCTTGAATAATAAAATAAATTCATACAAGCTCAGGGTTACAAAACTATTATCAGCTACGTACGAATTGGACTGTTCGATTTTCCTTCTCATGTTCCAATATTTATTTCCACTTATTCAATCTTTTTACAAATACAAATGCTCCCAGCTTAAGAAAATCAATTCTGTTTTGATAGCATGAATTTCCACTATCTTTTTCTCATTCACCCGAAATAATTGTACCTCCGACCTTTCCACTCAACGAGGTCTTCGTTTTTGTCAGTGACAGAATTTTTATTACTTTCTTCAAGAGGGTATATCCCTCCATCGTGCCCGCCTCTCGAACATCCTTCGCAATTGTAACTAGAATGGATGGGAATGCTTTATGTTTCAATTATTCCACCCACAGGACCACCATTCCCCCTTCCGGTGTTCGCGCACTGCAGCTTTTCAACAGCGACCTGAATATAGCGCAATGAAAGGTTAGCAACGCCAGGATAACAGTCAGTCAGAGCTCAACATTGTCTGCAATTGCCCAGCATCCCACTATTTTACGCAGCGGGAGGTGGCTAGGGGGAAATGGTTCGAAATGCATCTCTTAAGTTGATGTATCCAAAATTAACTGAGGTGTTGAACTTAATATTTAAAAAACACTTTCGTAAAATTAGAAAAATATAAATCAACTGAAATATCAAATTATCCCAACTTGTAGACTTTTAACTTTCTAACCAGCATCTTTTCATGTTCGACGTACTACACTGGGTAACTAAAGTGGGATTGAAAATGATTCAAGCAGTTAAATATATTTCATAGTTTTATGTTCATTGCACATATTTGCAGCATGCAAACATGTAAAAAAATTAAACAAACTTGTAGTTAATTTGAACGAAATTTGATTTGAATATGTTACACCTTACTGTCAAATCTACACATGGTTTATATTATTATGCAAATTACAATACGTGCTTGCCATGCAATAATCCCACGAATGATTTTATTCGTCTCAAGGAAGCATTTTAGACCCTTATTCGAAACGATTTTTCCACCACCAGTTCGGTTGTTTGGATGGCTGACGTTGTGACAATAAGGAGCCTGAGATTAATGACAGTGCGGTCCCGTTCGCTGCCACAATAAGTAGCAAGTTCGTTGCGGTAATTTGTTGCCACTATTAAATTGCAGCCGTCGTGCGAAAACGATTGGGTGTTAACATGCTCCCAGTTTTGTTAATGATTTTGGGCTTCGTTCGGGGGATTTACTATTAAGAGAACACTCGTGAATTAATAATTAAGTGGAAATAATCTTTGGCAGTTGACTCTCTTACACTAAAGGCAATCAAATTACGCTGTTCCGTAAATCGAAAACCCGTTAGCTCGGTAAGTTTTTATTTTTCTGTCTTGCAAAATCAAGCATAGAAAGAATCCGAGTAACAGCAGACCCGACTGTAATGATTTTGTTGCTTTCTAAAAGGCACATTCTGAAACTTTGCAACGGTTTCGAAGGCACCTTCAGTTTTCTTGTGAATAGATATAAGCATACTAAAAAAATTACGAAATAAAATTTAAAAATATTTATATGCAAAATTTTCGTAGCAGGATTTGTGGACGTTGCTCAATTGTTGGTAGATAAATATTTACGCGAGAAGTAAAATTGCCACAGTTCAGAAACCCCTTCGCAAAACTTTCCGTTTTGCGCAGTCCTCCATCCTAACCCCGCTAAACTTTTAAATAACTGTTCTCAAACTCTAAGGGACGTGATGACACTAACCCGTTTATATAGTACTTTTTGCCGAGGAAGTTAATTGCAAAGAAAAGTGGAAAATTGCAAGATTATCTGTCGGGAACGTTCAAACATGGCGAAAAGTTTTCGGTGGGCTGCGCATACCCTCAAACTTACAATTCCAACAAGTCCGACAACCCGTTCTGGGAAACTTTTACATATAGCGTAGTTAATCAGCCCAAGTAAGGGGGCAGATGTTCACTGGAGGAAGGAAACTTTATGCTTGATTTATATATTAAGACAGCCCATTTCACGTTTCGGAATTTAATTGGCGTAGAAAATACACAGTGATTTCCTTAGTTTTGCTATTTCTGCGGAACTAATCATTGTTCAAATCAGGATTCATCTTGCGTTCTACGAAGCACTGATAGTGTTCTACGCTCAATAAGTTTTATTGCAATGTATTATTGCAATGCTTTCCGTTTTTCAACTGATTTTTAAGAGTACTTAATAGAGCTGTTTCGTCTATTTCTAACTAAAATGACATAAGTGACAAAATGATGCATTTTTTCTTCATATAGCAGGCCAATAACAGCGAACTTGTTTGATTAAACAAAATGAAGAATGTTTTTCGGCGAATACGATTTGAATCAGCATGGTGATTTGTTTCCTTGCGTTTTTCTTGGATAACATTCTAAATAACGCCCGGAAAAAAATATGAATCTCCCAGAAGTAATTATTACATTCCCGAAAGATTTTCCAATAAACGAGTATTCTGAATGAACTTATTTGAACTATTTTCGTATAGGGTTAAAGCAGGTATTTTCGTCTTTTCGTCATAGTCTCGAAAACCACTAAAAGAGAAACTTTTTTGACAAACTCATCCGTGTCAAATCGTAAGCTCAGGAGATACGTTCTGCTATAGTGGAGTTCTAACAAAAGGACGTTCCTTTCGATGGTTTTGGCCCCTATGACGATGGACGGAAATACCTGCCGTGTCCCTATAACATGAACGGGTGACAATCACACTACCTTATCTAACATATTTATTTCACAATTTCCATTAGTATATCGACCCGATTAACCAAAACTTTTTCGGATAATATTTATGGCACCCGTTGCCGAATAGCGGCCTTCGATTTTGATTTATAGCAGCACGTTAGTTTTGGAGAAAAAACAAATCGAAAATGGAAACATTCCTAACGATAACCCGATGAAAATAATTCGATTACAGGCCGGGCTCGATTTTCCGGAATGTTGAGAAAAATTTCACTCCGGATAATCGAGCCATTTTTTGTTATTGCTGAGAATTTAACTTTTGCTCAAATAATCTTTATTCTGGTTATTTAACATCTAATAAAATATCCCGTTGGTCCGTTCATGGATTCTGACTACCGTTAGAGGTTAGAGCGCCGTAGTTTTCATGGGAATTTCTTTAAAATTTTCACGGAAAATTGTTTAGGATTTATCCTATGCCGTTATGCCGTTTATCCTATGGGCATAGAATTTCCATGTGATTTTTTTTAAGTTTCACAAAAACTGTTTCCAACGGAATTTCAACTGGATTTTTTCTCGGAATTTCTTTGGATTTTTACGTGAAATTCCTTATGTTGTTCAGTAATTCTTTGGAAATTCTATGCGAAAATTTTCAAAAGACGAAGGGTCGTTTGGTTGAAAGTGATTCGCTAGAAAGTCATTTAACCGAATACCACTTGACCGAATTATACGTTAAGCCGAAAGCTATCTATCGGATTATAATGTGGGAAATGGTTTGGCGATACGACCAAACTAGTCATTTGGCCGAAAAAGCCGTATGCCCTAACAGGTCGTCCAGTCGAATAGGCCTTCTCGTCGAAAATTCCATTTGAACGAAACGGTAGTTTAGCAGGAAGGGCAATTTGGCCGAAAATGTTATTCGGCTGATCGGATTATACGGCGAAAAACGTCGACCCGTTCGGCTAAACGCCATTTTCGAACAAATGAGCTGTCGGAGCAAACGTCTTTTTCGGCAAAATTATCAGTTCGGCCGTATGATCTTCACCCGTACGTTGCTTTCAGCCAAATAACATTTTTGGCCAAACCGTTTTCGATATTATCTAGGCCTTTTTGGCTAAATGACTCATTCGATGCACTTTCTTCCCCCGCAAGAATATCCACAAGGCCACATGGAAATCACCTAATCAAGTAACGGAAAACCAAATCGACCACGTTCTAATCGACGGTAAATTCTTCTCCGACATCACGAACATCCGCACTTACCGCAGTGCGAATATTGAATCCGACCACTACCTCGTTGCAGTATGCCTGCGCTCAAAACTCTCGACGGTGTACAACACGCGTCGAAGTCGGACGCCGCGGCTTAACATTGGGCGGCTACAAGACGGTAAACTAGCCCAAGAATACGCGCAGCAGCTGGAAGTGGCACTCCCAACGAAAGAGCAGCTAGGCGAAGCATCTTTTGAAGATGGCTGGAGAGATATTCGATCCGCCATTTTTAGCACCGCAACCGCTGCACTTGGCACGGTGCCCCCGGATCAGAGAAACGACTGGTATGACGGCGAATGTGAGCAGTTAGTAGAAGAGAAGAATGCAGCATAGGCGAGAATGCTGCAACACCGCACGAGGGCGAACGAGGCACGATATAAACAGGCGCGGAACAGACAAAACTCGATTTTCCGGAGGAAAAAGCGTCAGCAGGAAGATCGAAACCGTGAAGAGACGGAGCAACTGTACCGCGCTAATAACACACAAAAGTTTTATGAGAAGTTGAACCGTTCACGTAAGGGCCACGTGCCACAGCCTGATATGTGTAAGGACATAAACGGGAACCTTCTTACGAACGAGCGTGAGGTGATCCAAAGGTGGCGGCAGCACTACGAAGAGCACCTGAATGGCGATGTGGCAGACGAAGATGGCGGTATGGTGATGGACCTGGGGGAACGCGCGCAGGACATAATTCTACCGGCTCCGGACGTCCAGGAAATCCAGGAGGAGATTGGCCGGCTGAAGAACAACAAAGCCCCTGGGGTTGACCAACTACCAGGAGAGCTATTTAAACACGGTGGTGAGGCACTGGCTAGAGCGCTGCACTGGGCCATTACCAAGATTTGGGAGGAGGAAGTTTTGCCGCAGGATGGATGGAAGGTGTCGTGTGTCCCATCTACAAAAAGGGCGATAAGCTGGATTGTAGCAACTACCGCGCAATCACATGGCTGAACGCCGCCTACAAGGTACTCTCAAAAATGTTATGCCGTCGACTAGCACCAATTGCAAGGGAGTTCGTGGGGCAGTAGCAGGCGGGTTTTATGGGTGAACCCTCCACCACGGACCAGGTGTTCGCCATTCGCCAAGTACTGCAGAAATACCGCGAATACAATGTGCCACACACATCATCTATTCATCGACTTCAAAGCCGCATATGATACAATCGATCGGGACCAGCTATGGCAGCTAATGCACGAACACGGTTTTCCGGATAAACTGACACGGTTGATCAGAGCGACGATGGATCGGGTGATGTGCGTAGTTCGAGTTTCAGGGGCATTCTCGAGTCCCTTTGAAACCCGCAGAGGGTTACGGCAAGGTGATGGTCTTTCGTGTCTGCTATTCAACATCGCTTTGGAAGGGGTAATACGAAGAGCAGGGATTAACACGAGTGGTACAATTTTCAATAAGTCCGTCCAGCTATTTGGTTTCGCCGACGACATAGATATTATGGCACGTAACTTTGAGAAGATGGAGGAAGCCTACATCAGACTGAAGAGGGAAGCCAAGCGGATCGGACTAGTCATCAACACGTCGAAGACGAAGTACATGATAGGAAAAGGTACAAGAGAAGACAATGTGAGCCACCCACCGCGAGTTGGCATCGTTGGTGACGAAATCGAGGTGGTAGAAAAATTTATGTACTTGGGCTCACTGGTGACTGCCGAAAATCGTACGTACTTTGGAATCAGCAAGACGCTCCGATCAAGTTCGACGCCGTACCACACTGACAATCTACAAAACGCTCATTAGACCGGTAGTCCTCTACGGACACGAGACCTGGACGATGCTCGTGGAGGACCAACGCGCACTTGGAGTTTTTGAAAGGAAAGTGCTGCGTACCATCTATGGTGGGGTGCAGATGGCGGCCGGTACGTGGAGGAGGCGAATGAACCACGAGTTGCACCAGCTGTTGGGAGAACCATCCATCGTTCACACCGCGAAAATCGGACGACTGCGGTTGGCTGGGCACGTAGCCAGAATGTCGGACAATAACTCGGTGAAAATGGTTCTCGACAACGATCCGACGGGCACAAGAAGGCGAGGTGCGCAGCGGGCAAGGTGGATCGATCAGGTGGAAGATGACTTGCGGACCCTCCGTAGACTGCGTGGTTGGCGACGTGTAGCCATGGACCGAGCCGAATGGAGAAGACTCTTATATACCGCGCAGGCCACTTCGGCCTTAGTCTGAATAAATGAAATGAATAAATGAGAAGTGAGGACCGAGGAGTGAGCAATGAGAAATAAAAAGTGAGATGTGACAAGTGAAATGTAAGAATTGAGAATCGAGAAATCAATTCTTATTTCTTCTAACGTTTTTCTTCTTTCGTCTTCCTACTTCCCTCTTTCTTCTACGTTTTTTTCCATTTCCTCTACACTTTCTTTTGTTTCTTCTTATTTCTTCCCTCTTGCTTCTACTTTCTTCCACCTGCTTCCTTATTGCTTTCTCCTTCCTTCTTTCTTTTTCCTTCCTTCTTTTTTCCTTCTTCTTTATTCCATCTTCTTCCTACTATTTCTTGCTTATTTATTTTTCCTCTGTTCTTTTTTCTTTCTTTTTTCTGTCTAAAATCTCAACTTCTCGCTTCTCACTCCCCAATTATCATCTCTTACTTCTCACCTCATGCTTCTGTTTTCCTCACTACTCACTTCACAACTATCGCATCTTATTCTCACCACTCTCTTCTCACATCCCGCTACTCACTTCTCACTTGTTACTGCACACTCCTAGTCAGTACTCACTTCCATTTCTCAGTACATACTCACATCAAACATCTCTTTTCTCAAATTTCAGTATTCACTTCGAACATCTCACTTCTGACTTTTTTAGTAAGGAAACAATTTCAACTATTCACCTATATACAAAAGTGTATAATTTGGAAGACAAATATAAATGTGGTTCCTATCTCGATATTTCCCTGTATTAGCTCTAAACAGCAAAAGAAAAGTTTTTTTGTTATTGTTGCCAAAAACGGGTGTTCATCGTGACTAGACAAAGACGGGTGTTGCCAAAATCTGGAAGGAACTGTATACCACCCACTGCTTTCGATTACTTATTCGTCTTCAGCTTATCGATATATTTGATTTATTAATTAACAATTGATTTATCCCATCAGTCAATTTTTTTTCCAATCTACTTATTCGGAGAGTCTGGTAAATTTTAAATAAATTCAGGAATTAAGGTAAATGAAAGAATATGACAATATCTGAAAGTATATTTTCAGTTTTTTTAATTCATATCACAAATTTGAGAGGCAAAGGTTTAGGAGAGGCAAAATGTGTGAACTGTACCCCTTGTTTATTGACGATAGGGCTTACAAAAATCCTTGCCTGTCTCAGAAATGATTCATAATAAACCACACACAGCAAAAGTTATTTCATGACAATCATTTTTGTTTACGATATTATTTACGAAAAAGAAGGACTGATTTTTTCCTAATCTTTTGGGGTTACAAAAGCGGATTGAAAACGCTTCCTGCTGGAAGTCTTCTTTACTGTTATTTCTATCGATAAAATGTATCTGTTAAACCTGTAACACCGAGTAGACACCTTTACGTGGTGTGGTGGGTTTGGCCGGGCGCAATGATCCTCATGCTTTTGCTATTTTTGTGTTAGACTGGAATCAAGGATCCCTCCGCTTCTTGATTTCTGGTAGTCTTCTTCGTCTTCTTCATTGGCATTACGTCCCCCACTGGGACATTGCCGCCTCCAGTGTTGTGCTGAATCATTTTCAGACGATAATGATTGCAATTTTCATGTGAAAACTTTTCACGTAAAAACAGTAGGCGAGTTGTCGCCGGCGACAACTTCTCAAATTATGTACTCAAACGATAATAAACACAGAATTTTCATTCAAACATTAATCTTTACTATGATCAGCTAATTGTCAACAGTCCCGTTATATCTTCTATTTGGCGTTATGGTTTCATGGTAGTAAGGAAAAAGTGTTCAAAATGTAACGGTAAGTGCTTCAAATCAAGATATGATTTTCAAACGATTCTTAATCACTGGCGAGTTTTTATCAGTTGATGATTTAAAAGTAAGATCGCGGGTGAGTTTTGATCATCCTCGATTTTTTGAAAATTTGATTTTTCCCAACCCTGGCCGCCTCGCAATAGAATTTCGAAAGATAAACATAATATCACTAGTGGCCAATCTACGAATTATATGTTATGCTAATGCATTTATCGATAAAACGCTTGAATCTGTTGATACAAATGTTGAAGTATGAGGTAAATGAAAGGAAAATTGTGATTATTTTATTCTATTTATTCAGCTACCTAAGACGAGATTTGTACTTTCAATTTAATTCCACTACGTTTTGATATACAGATACGTATTTCGACCTCAACTGTGAACTTTTACAAAATCTACTGATTTTCCTTGTGAAATTTTCCTCGGCAAGTTCTTCTCAATATCCACGCAAATTTCTTAAATTCTGGTAAATTCTTTTGAAATCCATTAGCATTTTTTTTTTAATTTCCATGGGAAATTCTTTCGAATTTCCATGGGAAACTATTTAGAACTTCCCAGGAAAGGTCTACTAAACTAGAATGTTTTTTTCCAAATTTTCGAAATTGCACTAAATTTCAATGGAGTTTTTTTTCTATTTTTGTATGGAAAACTTTACAGAACTCAAACATATAGCTATAGTCACACATTCCCAAAAATATACTAGAAAGTACAACGTGTACTGTCAAAACTGTTTAGCCATTACATACCAGATGCATCTATTTAACATGTTATGTTAACAAGCTAACATTTATATATTTAACATGTGAAATTTGTACAACTCCATCGACATTCAATAAACCGAATCACTTTGTCAATCAGTAGGCCACTTATGCTGTTTTTTTAACACTCTGTACATACTAATTTCGAACATCTCATTTATCACTTTTCACTATTCACTTCGAACATCTCACTTTTCACTTTACTTGATAAGGAAAAATGCGAAGGAAATTGATAAGGACAAATTACAACTATTCAACTAGGGTAAGACGGTATAATATGCTCCCTGCCGAATTGGATTAAACAAAATAGTGAACCCAATTGAATGTTACATTAATTTTCATGCTCCAAACATGTGCATAAAAATACATTGAAAATCACAACATATTTTTATCTGTGTAATTTAATATTCGGCACGTTTATTTATACCATGCATTTAATTGTCGAAATCTTTGTAATTAATTTCATAAAAATAAACATAATGACAATTCAATGTGAGAAAATCGTAACGTGTATATTGAACACTGAGAGGAAATTTGCGGGTCTTGCCCTACATACATGCCATGAAAAGTGTTTAATATTTTGCAACTCGATGGTCCCTTCAATATAGGGGAAGGGGGGGCAATATGCCCTAGCTAAGCAAACACTGCTATATTGTCTTATTTGTAACGCTATTCATGGGTATTTTTACATTATGCATCAGTTAAACAAGATAGCTAGTTGATGCCATTCAAAAATTGTCAAAAATCTCAATCATATTGATAATATTTACATTTCAAAAAAGTAGTGATATTCTGTTGCCGGAAAACTCATGAGGCAAAACGCCTTTTAGCTGGCAGCTCCTAGGGAACAAAGTACCACGCGTCGGCGAATCAGCGTTCTAGTATGGATAGTCCGTGGAGACGCAAGTACTTTGTAGGTTATTGCCCCTAGGGCGTTTTTCCTCGCCAAAATGTTAGATGTTTCTTCGAAATGTGGAAATTTTCGTAAGAAAATTATTTTGAGCTTTTTAGTGGAATGTCTTCACTTGTCATAAGACGAGTTAGTACAATCCCATTGAATTCCACCACTTAATTGTATCTTGACATGTCAAGATACAATTAAGTGGTGAAATTCAATGGGATTGTACTAACTCGTCTTATGACAAGGAAATTTTCGGTTTTTCCGACCTTCCCATGCACTTGTTTGAAACTTTCTTCGCCTATCCTACATAATTTTAGATCTAGTTTTGTTACATACATCTTAATGACGGTAAATATGAGGGAAACAACAAAAGGCGTTTAGCATCGGGGGGGCGTTTTGGGGCCCCTTCCCCTAGAGTATGGGAGAGTTCACTGAGAGAAACTGCATGTGTAACATTTTTGGCCAAAATGAGATTTTTATATATTCTGAATCCTCGTCCAAAAATACGTACCGTCAACTGGGGGGAAGATGATCATTGAGGTGAAGATGATCATTTGATGTGTCAGTCAAAAGTGCCAATTTTTTTTATGAAACGGTAGTCAACAATATTCTCCGTTCAAGTAATGTTACCGTTAGGTAGAAATCCGAGTTTTTCGATTATAATCATGAAAATGTATTTTGTGGAAGAAAGAGAGAGATAGTCATAAATGACGCTATTTTCGTTTCAAATATTGACTTCTTAGACTTCACTAAGTAGTAAATTCAACATTCATACTAGTGTGTATTTTGACTACTAGGTCATAATGGTTTTAGTAGAGCTGTCTTGATCAACTTCACCCCAAACCAGATTATTCAAAAAATGTGTGATAATTTAATTTATTTTAATAAATGCGAACGCATTTCAGAAAACTAAAGTTGTTGATTATTGCAACGTATAGCAGTACATGTTTTGAACATATTTGTTTCGATTTAAAATGTAAACACACATTGTTATTGCATGTTTTGTCTTAAAAATGATCATCTTCCCCCCAGTTGACGGTATTCTGGCCAAAAATACGATAAAAAATGTTGTTCTGGAATGAATGAAATTTTTTTTTTTTTGTTTGAGAAACTACATATGTGCACGCATTTTGAGGAGCAATTATGGAATACTGCTTGCAGTTTTTGTACTGGAAGTGCCCCAGGGTGTTGAGTTTCGCCAAAAACAATTGATCTGTATCGAAAAAATCGAAAGATACGGTGCCAATTTGTTCAAAAACAGTGTTTTGTTGTTTTCTCGGAATTGTGTAAAATGATTCAAATATGAAGCAGTTTAGGTCTAGGAGAGGCAAAACGCGTGAACTGTACCCCTTGTTTATTGTCGAGAAAGCTTACAAAATCTTTGACATGTTCCCAGAAATGATACATAACCTTCCGGGACTCGCTTCATCCTGGACCGCTCACGCAGTCCCGCCTGTGTTGTGAACGAGAAGCGTGCTTTTTTCGAATCTATTGTACTTTTTACAACTGCGCGAGTCCCCGAAGGATAATAAACCATAGACATTAAAAGTTATTTCATGACAATCATTTTTGTTTGCGGTATTATTTACAAAAATGTAAGATTGTAAAAAACACCTAAAAAAAAGCCTGTAATTTTCATAATATTTTGGGGTTACAAAAGCGGATTAAAAACGCTTCCTACTGGATATCTTCTTTAATGTTATTTTCATCGATAAAATGTGTCTGTTGAACCCGTAACATCGAGTAGACACCTTTACGTTGTGTGTTAATGAGTAAGATTTCCACGGTCACATTGCCATCTTCAAGCAAATGACCCAACGAATACCCTCCTCAATATTAAACTCCGTGGAACTTATGAGGGTGTCGTTAAGTAGGTGGTGCTAATGCTATTATCGCAAACGTATCTGTTGATACAAAAATTGTAGTGGAAGTAAAATAATGGAAATTGTGAAAATGATCACACATTTCATTTATTCAGACTAAGGCTGCATTTGTCTGCATTCAGCTCGGTCCATCGCCAACCATGCATTCTACGGAGGGTTTGCAAATCATTTTTCACTTGCACTTGCAATTTTTTTCTTAAATGTCAACGGAGAATTCTTTTGAATTTCATCGAGAAATTCTTTCAAATTACTACGTGAAATCGTTCTCAATTTCCACGCGAACTTTTAGTGAATTGTTACAGAAAATTCTTCCTTGTAAAACTGTCCTCGGCAAATTCTTCTAAATCTCCACGAAAAATTCTCATATTCTGGTAAATTCTGTTGAATTTCCTTGATTTTTTTTAATTTCCATGGAAATTTTTGTGAACTAGCTATAGAAATTTTTTCGAATTTCCCATGAAAGAGTTGACTGAGCTACAATTTGGAATTATTCAGAGCTTCTGAACTTCAAGTTTTTCCCTTAATTTTCGAAATTTCAATGATTTTTTTCTCTAAATTTCCATAGAAAACTGTACAGAACTAAAGCAGTGGCGTTTCTCTAGCCTCAATCTACCTGTGCACTGGATTTACTGGATTTTTAAAAGAATAGGTTTGCGGAAACGCATGGAATAACTAGATTTTGATTAGTTTTAGCGACTCTGATAATTTTATTTTCCATTTGGACTCTCAAAATATCAAAATTTTCATTTTTTGCATCAGTGCACAGGTAAAAAGTGAGGTTACGCTACTCCTTTCCACATAGCTATAGTTACACATTTCCAAAAATACTGGAAAGCACAACTTATACTGTTCATCTTGTCAAAACTGTTTAGCCACTACCAGCATTTTTTTTATCTATTTGACATGTTATGTCAACATTTTAACATTTATATATTTAACATGTAAAATTTGTTCAACTCCATCGAAATTCAATAAACCGAACCCCTTTGACAATTGGTAGGGCACTTATGCTCTGTTTTTACAACCAACATACCAAACGCAACATTTCCATCATTTGCAATTTCAAATTCACAATCCGTGCTTTCCCTATTTGTGTCATTTCATGCCGCCTCCGTATGCAGATCTCACGAGCGTACGCACGAAGAGCTGGAACTGGTGTACGAGGAACTGCTGCACATTGCCGCCCTATCACATCTGTCAACGTCCATCAAGCGGGAACTGGCATCGATTATCGTGTTCGAGGCTCACGCCCATGCCGGGACTGTGTGTAAGTATATTTTGAAGCGCCAAAATATGTTAATTCCAAAGTTCATTCCAAAGCATTAATAGGTATTTTTGCAATTTTCAAATATTTCTAAATGAGAAGCCTGGCAATAATAAGCCAAACCCAACCAAAAGAAGTAATTCCTCCTGTAACAAGAACCAGCTTCGGGATTCGATATTCATACATATCCGTCTCAAAGGTAGCCTATTTTATCGTAAAGGCATCTTTATCACATAAGAAATACATATCACCAGATCCATGAAGTGTTTGGAAGCACAGGAAAGTGTAATCGACGAAATTGGAACGCACGTACCCGTACTTCCGACTTCGACAAATTTGTCGAGAATTTTGTAATTTCCCACCTGTGCACGCTGTGCACTCGTCAGCATTGGCGGCCGAGACTGACAGTGACTATCTTTTCCATTTATCTTTTATGGACGGAAAACTCGCTCCAGTCTACGAAATAAAGTGGCGTTCAAGAAGTACGCCACGCTTTTAGAAAAAAATGAATAGACAGATCTGTGACAAGGACATAAGCAGAAGATTCCTATGATGGTGCATTGATAATAGAAACCTTAAATGGACTTGCAAATTGTGAGGTAGCGTGGTTTATGGTCTGCTGAATTCGTTGGCATTTCAGAGGTGACGACGATGATAATAATGATGGTGTGCCATTGATAAAGGAACCGGTGGCTTTCATGTTAGAAAATTTTCCGCACGAAGAATATGAAAGAGGAATTTTGCTGCACAGAACGACACCAGAGTAATGATGATATTCCATTTTTATGTGCTATTCAACATCTGTTGTAATGCAGTTACTTGGATTAAACTGTGATGGATTAAATTGCGATGTGCATTGGTGGTTAAATTTAAAACTATAAATGCGATAAACATGATAATAAGTAGACATGACGCATGCCACGAGGTGCACGACATTGTCTCAAAGATTATCAAATAAGCTTCCAAAATCCAGCCACGGACGGGTGCAGGAAATGCTTATTTAATTTGAAGTTTCCTGACATAAAATCCGCAAAAATAACTTTTGGTTGGTGCTCACTCAATTCATTAGAAGTTCATATATCAAAGCAACGATTTTTTTCTGACTCGTCATCAATATTGTTGGCAGTCTTTTATATCCTGTGAACTTTTTATCGTCCATGATAAACTTGTTCAAACCGGTAGTGCAAAGTTATTTCTCGCTTAACTTTCGAAAGGTACGTAACAATGCAGGAATAGAAGAATTGATGCTTAGAACTTTATCTGTGCTGAATCGTCTTAATGACAATTCCAATATTCAATTGCGGTACATTTCCGACAGATTTGGTTGTAGCTGATATGAATACATATCTTGATTGTAGCGGTTGCAGCTACTTTAAAGTCATGTCAATGACTATGGGACCATACACTTATTATGGAAGGGCGCATGGGGGAAGAAGGGCTCTGCTTACGCTTCATTATAATAAAACATCTCGCGCTTAGTTTCATAGGGTTTCATGTATTGATCGATTTTTCTTAATCGATTTTATATTTTGTTAATAACTCAATTGTTTCAAAAGCTACAACCATGATTATTGATTCTGGTGCAAAATACAATCATCCTTCATCACACCAAACCATTAAATCATCGACAAAATTGCGCAATTCGGTACTGTAATAAAAAGAAAACATCGATGAAGAGAAATCGATCAATACAGTTACGCCCCTATGAAACTAAGCGCGAGACATTATTTGTATGTAATCTATCCAATATAGAGGGAAGAGGATTACTCGGATTCACGATTTTTTACTCGGATTTTAAAATCTAAGCTTTTCTTTCTTGAAAGTCTTTTTTAAATTTTTTTTTCGGCGATTTAGAGGTATAACTAGTTTTTTTTATGCTGATTTACTCGGCTTATAAGCAAATTCAAAAACAAAATTTTGTGTTGCCAAAATTGAATGGCTTTGTCGCCAAAATCTAATAGGGTCTGTATTATGCAAAGAATGTCAGTGTAATGATAAAGGCGACCTTCAGTAAAGTATTGTTATCCAACTTTTAACATACTCAGGTCCTTCAGAAAAGCTGAACGAGATTTATTCCTCCCACCCTGGCGCATTATTATCCCACAAAACTTTTCCTGTGCATCTTGTTCCATTTTTAGCATCTAACCCCCTGATGCTATAAAAGATGGAAGCTCGTCATTTTCACTCATCGATCTTATGAACTTTCTCAATCCACTTGGGAAAAATTTCCCGTGGATGGCTCAATTTCTACTGCCACAACTTGAAACTGACAGCTTCAAATCCAAACAATGTACCACACCGTGAGCACAGTCAGTGCGTCTTCACGGGCGAACTTTATGATTGGACTGCCTCCGATTGGATCGCAGGTGAGTTCGGATGGTTGTCATTTTTCAGGAAATCGAATTTCCACCAATCTCGACGCTGTAAACTCGAATACAGTTTTTGACACTTTAAATTGATTAGAGTGTCGTTTTGGTTTTCCGTGACATGGACTTATCAAGAATTGGCAGCTTACATTTATAGTGACCTTCACAAGACTAGAACAAAAAACATAAGTTCACTGGCGGCGCCAAAGTTCCGGGAATGATGGGACACCAGCAATTTTGGCTAAATCGGTTCATTCATAATTTGGCGTCAACAATGAGAACAATAATTGGAGGAGTTCATCAGATAAGCTAATGATCAGTGAAACGTTATCAGGCAGTTTAAAATATTACAAAATTTTAATAATGTCTTAAATAGACGTCGTCTTGATATTGTGTATTATTTTATTGGAAAAGCCTTTTAGAAATTTTTGAAATATTTCTCCAAAAACTTACTATTTCTGGAATACCTTAGAATACTGAGAATATCCGGCAAAGTATGATAACGGGTCGACTGCAATTTAGATATTTTTGGAAGTTTTCCTGGCATGCAATAATAATTCCACATTGTTTTACTACTCTCTACAGAAGTTAAGCAAAAATGTTAAACCTCTGTTTTGAATCTGAAATTTAGACTACATGCCTAAAAAGCCCCAAATCATCATGCTTCTTCGTAGATTCTCAGAAATGTCTTGGGAGGTTATCCAGTAATTCTTTCACAAAAGCCGGCAAGTCCGTAAATGAATCCATAAAAATAAATCGGAACTTACTTCACGGATTCTTTCAAAAATTTCTTAAAGGGGAACTGTGTAAGTTATGTGAGGAATTCTTCCAGAAATTCCTTCTTCCAAAAAAAAAATTAAGGATTACTTTCAGAAACTCGTATAGGAATGCATCAATAAATCATTTCACCTCATCGAGATTTCCATTTACTCGGAAATTTCTCTAGTAATATTTTTTTATTTCCTCCAGGAATTTCTTCCTAAATACGAGGACAAGACTCTACTTCTCTAGGAATTTTCGAATGCATGCCAAACGGAATTCCCGAAGGATTTCTTGATGGTATTTTTGACATTCTTAAAATTCTGCAAGATTTTCTTTTGGCATGCCACCATGAACTAATTCGGAATCTTCTTCGAAAAATCCTCTGGAAATCACTTTTTAAATTCATTTATAGATTTGGAAGTTTCTACAAATTTTCCTTTGAAAATTTTTAGAAAAAATTCTAAGAATACTTTTGGATTTCCCCCCAGGAAATTCTTCAGAATTAGTTCCAAGAATTTCTTTAACCTAACATTACTATTGCTGACATTCTTCAGTAAATCTTTCAGATTCTATAGACCTTTAGAATTTACTTAAAAAAATCTTTCTCGAGAATATTTTCAGAAATTCATTCAAAAACTCTTTCAAAACCTTTTAGGAACCCTTGAAAAACGTGATTTTTGAGATTTTTTTAAATGATTATTTTTAGGATTTTTTTATGCCCACGCAAAAGTGAAAATAAAAACTTGCACCGGAAAGTCTTTTTGAAGCATAGAAAATAATGTCTACCTACATACTAACTTGATACTTGGTGGGCTGCAGCCATGGGCGTAGCCAGGATTTCGATTAGGGGGGGGGGCGAAATTTTTTAGGTCTTCTGAATCGTAGTTTTATAGTAGTTTTATAAAAACACATGAATATTAGTGCTTGGTACTTTTTCCTTCTAAGCTCCAAACACTTTGAAACCAAATCCACAACCAACAGTAAAGGCTGAATCACAAGAGCACGTTGCGCGTCAGCGTTGAAGTCAGCGTTTTGTACTAAAACGTAATGCCAATAAACGTGACGCATTCACGCCCGGATTCTTCAGGAATGCCTCCAGCAATTTCTTCGGCAATGTCTTCAGGAATTTCACCATCAATTTCGCCTGGAATTGATTAAAAATTCCACCATTATTTACTCCAAGAAATCCTCCACGAATAATAAGTTCTGCAGGGAATCCTTCAGATAATTCTTTCGTGCTGTTTCTCATAAAAAAATCTGAAAAATTGTACCTTGGAATTCCTAAGAATATTCCGTGGAAATTCCGCAGAATTGCCAATAAACATTCCTGAGAATTTCGCGAAAAATCTTCGAACTTCCTGTGTAAATTCCATATTTTTTTCCGTGAAAGTTTCGAATAATTTCCTGTGAAAATTTCTCTAGGAATTCCACCGAAAATGTATACAGAAATTATACCACTATTGAGAAATCGACTGTATATTTTTATTTCGATTTTAAGGACGGCTACGCAGTCTTGAATTATTGAAACAAGATGTTTATTTATCCGACGTTTCGACACGGGGATGGTGTCTTCATCAGGGGATGATTTCCCCTGATGAAGACACCATCCCCGTGTCGAAACGTCGGATAAATAAACATCTTGTTTCAATAATTCAAGACTGCGTAGCCGTCCTTAAAATCGAAAAAAAAAAAAAGAAATTATACCGAAAATAAAATCAACAAAGGAATTTTTGGAGGAATTGCTAGATTAATTCCGAAAGAAATCCTGAAAGAATTCCAGTGGAAACTTCAAAATTTCCACTGGACATCCTCCAGAAGTTTCTTCGAAAATTCCTCCGAAGTTCCTCCGGGAATTCTTCCAGGAGTTCAACCGGCAGATCCTCCAAGAATTCCTCCAGGATTACCTCCGAGAATTATTCCGGTAGTTCTATCGGCAGTTCCTACGGGGGCTCTCTGAAAATTCTGCCGGGAATTTCTCCAGAATTTCCTCCGGGAATTATACAGAAATTCCTCCAAAAGCTCCTCAGGGAATTCTCCGGGAGGTCCTCTGATGATAATGATGGTCCTGCTACATACCTCTACAAAGGTTTCAGCTTGACGAGATTTGTCTATAAGATGAATTCTCTAAGATTTTTTCCGAGAATTCTTCTGGTAGCTCAACTGGCAGTTCCTCCGGGGATTCATTTCTCCCGGGAGTTTCTTCAGAAATTCCTTCGGGTGTTCCACCAGTAGCTCTTCCAGGAGATCATTCAGGCTTTTCTCGGGAAATAATTTAGGCTTTCTTCAGAAAATTAGCTGGAAATTCCTCTCGAAGTTCTTCCGATAGTTTTTCTGAGAGTTCCTCCGGGAGGTCCTCTAGGAATTTTTCTAGGAGTTTCTCCTGAAATTCCTCCGGGAGTTCTTACGGGAGCTCCTCCGGCAGTTCCTACGTGAATTCCTCCGGGAGAGCCACCAGCAGTTTTTATGAGCATTTCTCCGGGAGTTTCACCGGCAGTTCCTCCGGGTGTTCCTTTGAGAAGGAACTCCCGGAGTAATTTCCGAAGGAACTCCCAGAGGAATTTCTGTAGGAATTCCCGGAGAAGTTATCAGAGAAATTTTCGGAAGAACTGCCGGAGGAACTTCTAGATGAATTTATTGAAGAACTACAGGAAGAATTTCCGGAGGAAATCCTGGAGGAACTCTCGTAAGAACTTCTGGATGAACTTCCGTAAGAATTCCAGGAGAAACTCCTGGAAGAATTCTTAAATGACCTCCCGGAGGAGCTCCCAGAGAAATTTTTCGAGGAACTTCTGAAGGAATTTGTAGATAAATTCCCAAAGAAAGCCTAAATGAATTCCTGAAAGAAAGTCTGAATGAATTTCCGGAAGAACTACTAGTGGAACTCCCGGAGAAATTTGAGGAACAGCCGATGGAATACCCGGAGTTGAATTTCTAGAGGAACTTACGAAATCCCATTTCCCTTGAAATTCCTGCCAAATATCCTCAAAGAACCTGTGAAGTTCCTGGAGGGATTACTACAGGAACTTCTGGAAAAACTCCTGGGAAGCTCCCGGATGAACTCCCACAAGCACTTCCAGAGGAATTCTCACAAGGTAGTACTGAAATAATTATTGGAGAAGTTCATGAAGGAATTTCTGGAGAAATATCTGAAGGAATTCCCGAAAAAATACTAGGAGGAATTAATGATGAAATTTCCAGATGAAATCCTAAAGTATTCCCAGATGAATTGCTGTTCTTTGTTTGTTCTGAAGAAATTCCTGGAAGAATTCTAGGAAGATATCCTGGAGGAAATCCCAAACTAATTTCCGAATGAAATTCTGGAGTAAATTCCGAGTGAAGTCCGGAAAGAATTCTAGGACAATTTCACGGAAAAAATCCCGGAGAAATTCCTGAAGGAAGGGAACAATTTCCGGGGAAATACTTGGACGAATTCTTGGAGAAATCCCTAAAGAAATTTCTAGAGGAATTCTTGAAGGATATTCTGAAATAATTACGGAAAGAATTCCAGAATGTAATTCTAGAGGATTTCGCTATTGAATTTATAGAGGTATTCCCGGAAAAATTCCTGGAAGTTATCCCGGAGGAATTTAAGGAAGAGTTCCTGGAGGAATGCCCGAAGCAGTTTCTAGAAGAATTTCCGAAGATTTTTTTTATAGATTAGCAGATGAAATTATGGAGCGAAATCGGAGGATTTCCGTCATAAATTACTGAAGAAACTTCTAGTGGAATTTTGGGAGGAAATTCCGTATGTATTCTTGGAGGAACTCTAGAATGCATTCCTGAAGGAAATGCCGGAGATTTTCCTGGAAGAATAGCCGAAGAAATGTCTAGAAATAAAATTTGAAGGGAAGAAAAGAAATCTTCAAGAAACTTCCTCATGAATTCCCTAAAAAAAATTTAGTTGGGGGTTTCTAGATAAGGAGAAATTACAATTACAGGAGAAGGATTTTCAAACGATTTTCAGAGGAATTTGTGGATAACTTTCCGGAGGAATTCCCAGGGGGAGCTAGAAGGATTTCTAGGAGAATTCTTGAGCCCGAAATGTTTCGAGTTGTTTTGAACTTTCATATAGTATGGATCCTGGATACCCTTATAAGTTTTTTGGGAATCTTTTGAATTTCAAAAACCTATTTCTGAATATGTGCACATGTTTGAGCGAATTCATTTCAGTACCCGTTCAATCATTCCACCATTTAGAGGGTGGGGGCGACGCCCCCCCTGCCCCTCTCTGGCTACGCCCTTGGCTGTAGCTGTAGCTTCTCGAATGGGATATCGACTGGACTCGATCCTGGGCTAATCACATCTAGTCGACCTGAACTGGGCGTTTTTCCCGGATTGCTGCAACACACTACTTCGTTTTTAGTCTGGTAAATGTAGAACGAAGTGTCTCATGAACTTCGGTTAATGTTTACGATAAAGTAGAATCTCCCAAAAAAATCTTAAGGCAAATAAACAAAAAAAAACTTTTTGACGTATTACTACGTCTCTGTTCTCGGAGACCGTCACTGAAATATGATTTATATGGATGCCTTCCGATCAAGGAAGAGTCAACGCTTCTTTGTTATGTTCTGAAAATACTGATTTTCAACTATTTATTATCGATAATTAATGAAAAGTTAAGTAATAGGTAAACCATCCAATCCCGTTCATGCATCGCAAGCACAGACATCAAAATCAAGAAACTCGCGGGTTTGGATTTAATCCTCAGTTCAAACAAGATTTCTCGCAGAGCAGACACAGCAACACGAAGGCGCTGGTAGCAGTCTCAACGGAAAACCATCGCAACGGTGGTGGTCGCCGGGGTGGTTTCTGCAGATCATTTAACCTCAGTGATGGAAACGATAGCGCTTTGGTTAGCAGCGTGATCGACCAGTAGCAACGGCCTTTAGCAGCACACATGTGCCATTTAGATTACTGCAAATCGTATGTGACCAGATTTAGTCACAAATAAGTTGCTGCAACCGATTCTGTCTGTCCTGTGCTGCTCGGGGAGTGACCGTCGCCGACAGCAGCACTCATGTGTCGCAACGATGACGCTGGTAGTAGCGGTCCCAGCAGAAGGTAAATCATCGTCGCCAACAGCAGCAACACAAAGTCAAATTTCAACGCACAATTCTATCTAACGTTTGGTTTCTGTTAATGATTAAAAGGCACATTGTGAATATAAAATCGGTTCTTTTCAGAATTTTATGTGAAGGAAAGGGTTGACAACAAAAATGGCATCTACCAAAACCTGTATAAGAATTGGGCATATGCGAAATTGTTAGATTCTTATACAAGTATTGTATAAGAATCTAACAATTTTGTAAGCTTTTCTAACAATATTTGTTTGAGAGCTTACATTTTTTATTTAAGAATCTACCAATTTCGCATATGCCCAGTTCTTATACAGGTTTTGTTAGATTTTTATACATAATTGTTAGAAAATCTGACAACCGCCGGTTGGGTGTATACCCTAAGGAATTTCTGGAGGAATTTCAAAATAAATTTCATAAGAAATTTTCCTAGGAACTTCTTGGGGAATCTATTGAGGAATTTATAGAAAGATTCTTGAAGTAATTGCCGCGGAAACTCCTGGAGGAACTCGAAGAAGATGAGAATTAGTGGAAGAATTTCCAGAAGCGCAATTTGAGTAGAAGTACCAGGAAAAATGATAGACTTTTGGAAGAAATTTATGTAAAAATTTCTGTAGGAATTGCCGAGAGAATTTCAAATATATATATGTATATATAAATTTCTGAGGATTTTTTTATGTGCATTCCATTTCCACAGGAATTTGTTCAGCAATGATCAGGAGCATTTTTGAAGGAATTACTTAGAGTTCCAAAACGATTTTATAAGGGGCTTCTGGGAGGAATGTTTTGAGAAATAGGGTAAAGGATGTATTTTGGACCACCCTTAGGAGGGCTCTTATTTTGGACCACCAAGAGGAATTTGCACTCAGTGGTCCAAAATATGACCCGTCGAACTGGTGGTCCAAAATACCTCCCATACCCTACCTGTGGAGGAATAGGATTTCTGTGTTAATTTCTAGAGGAATTTATGGATTATAAAACCTCTCTAGAAGAATTGGTAACTAAAATTTCCATAAATATTCCAACACAGATAAAAATGTTGCGGTGAAAACTGCCATTCCGAGGGTTATTTCAACAGATAACAAACCCGTTTGGGGTCTCCAGTAGCCTTGCGAGCAAAGGCGTAGGATTGCCAATCCGGAGATGGCGAGTTCGATTCTCGGTCCGGTCTAGGGTGTTTTCGGGTGGGAAACATTCTCGACACCCTGGGCATAGTGTATCCATTGTACTTGCCACACAAGATACATGCAATGGCGGGCATAGAAAAGATTTTAATTAATAACTGAGGAAATGCTAATAGAATACTAAGTTGCAAAGCAGGCCAAGTTCCAGTTGGAATGTAGAGCCATTGAAGAAGTTTAAGAAGAATGCTGTTACATGAACTGAATCAGTGGTGAATTTCTCTGAAACCATAGATAATTTAACAATGATTTAACATTTTATAGTAGTTTCAAAAACAAGGCGTAGTCTACGAAATAGTAACTTTTACCATAGAATTTTCTTCTGTGTTGTGAAACTCCTTGAGATATTTTCGGAAGAATTCTTGGGGGTGGGAGTTGGGTTGGAAATTCTATTTGAGATTCGAAAGGAGTACAGTGAAAATTTCTGGAGAGTTCTCAAAGAAATTTATGAAGAGTTCTAGAAGGAATTTCTAGAGGAACTCCAGAAATAACTTCAGAAGAAATTCCTAAATTTTGTAATAGCTTATTTGGATTTTCTGGACTACACAGGAATTTTTCAAGGGAATTTGGAGGTATTGCTTTTGGAACTTCCGGAAAAATATCTTGTGACAATCTCCGAAGGAACTATCTGAGAAACTTTCGAATGAACTTCCTAAGCAATTCCTTGATAAAAATTTCGAAGAAATTCTTGAAGAAACTTCATGAGGAATTCATAAGCAAATTTTAATTGGCATTTTGTAGAAATTCAGGAAAGAACTCTCGGAGGAGCTTTCCGAGGAAATCCTAGAGAAACTTCCCAAAGAATTCCTGGACAAACTTTCCAACTAATTTCATGTGAAATCTTCGGAACATTTTGTGGAAAACATCGCAAGGAATTCGTGGAGGAACGTCCGAAGGAACTCCAGGAGTAACTTCCGGAGGAATTCCTGGAGAAGCTTCCGGAGGAATTCCTGGAGGAACTTTTGGAGGAATTCCTGGAGGAACTTCGGGAAACTGACTGTTTGGGTGAGACATTTAGGGATCGACTTCTCTCCGCAAAAAACTCAATTGGTTGTGTTTACTAAGAAGCGGTATCCAGCTCAACTGAAACTAAATCTGTTGAAAGATGACATAAACCAATCTTTATCTTCTAAATACCTTGGGGTCTGGTTTGATTCCAGGAAACCCACCTTGTACCTGGAAAATCTACATTGATTATTTGTTAGAGGAATGTCGAAAAAGGATCCATTTTCTTCGTTCTATCTCCGGAACTTGGTGGGGCGCTCACCCGCAAGACCTCATCAAACTATATAAAACGACTATTAGCTCTGTTTAAGAGTACGGCTCTTTCTGCTTCCTCTCAGCAGCTGATTGCCACCAGATCAAATTGGAAGGAATTCAATATCGTCGTTGGTTGTATGCATTCAACGCATAATATGAGCCTGGAAGTGCTTGCTGAAGTCACTCCTTTAAAACACCGTTACTGGGAGCTCTCACTTAGAATACTGATCAAATGTGGAACAAGTAACACACTTGTCATAGATAACTTCGATAAAATGCTTGAACTGGTTCATCGGTCAAGATACCTGAGAGTCTATCTCAACTACATATCGTCAGATCTTTGTCTTCCATGTTATAACCGCCTCGAGTTAACTTCATTAAAGATAGTTCCTCCATTTAATGCGATCTGTAAATGGAACACGCTATTCAAGGAATACCAGATCACCTTCGACACATATCTATTCCCTCCCTTTTTTTCTGAAAAAATATGAACATGTCAATTGCAATAACAGATATTTCACTGATGATTCTCGCATCAACGAATCCACTGGCTTCGGTGTCTTCAACGTAACTTCAATTACCTTCCGAAAACTTCAAGAACCGTGTTCGGTTTATGTTGCTGAGCTGGCAGCAATTAACTTCGCTTTGGGGATAGTTTCCGATCAGCCCGTAGACCATTAATTCATCTTCTCGGATAGTCTTAGTTCTATCGAGGCACTCCGATCGATGGAACCAGTTAAGCACGCATTTTACTTTTTTGTAACTATAAGAGAGCAGATGCGTGATTTGGTCAAAAGATCATTCAAGATTACCTTTGTCTGGGTCCCATCCCATTGCAAAATCTATGGCAATGAGAAGGCGGACTCGCTAGCAAAGGTGGGCGCACAGGAAGGTGAAGTTTATGATAGACAAATCTCGAACAACGAGTTTTTCCCATTAGTCCGTCAGAGTACTCTTCAAAATTTGCAAATGATTTGGTCACACCATCAGCGTTCAGTCCCATACGCTTGATCGACATGATGTGACGGGAAACTTGCTCAAGAGGATTACCCTCAACAGACTAACGTCGTACACAGAAGGTGCGGATAGTCTGTCGAGCATCTGTTCGATTTACCCAAAGGGAGAATCGCAATCAAATCTATGATAAGCTCGGCAGTGCAGTGGTGACAATCCAGGGTAAGATCAGAAGCATCCGCATGATATCCGTGGTGGTAATCTTAGACGGCAGAAATGCTTTCAACAGCGCAGTCTGGGAGTCAATTGCGTTTTCGTTACTCTAGCTTGGAGTGCCTTCGTACCTTAATAAGCTCATAGGGAGTTGCTATCAAAATAGAGTACTTCTCCACAAAACTGATGTAGGTGAGCAAAGTGCCCATATCACTGTAGGTTAATCCCAAAGGTCCATCCTGAGCCCAGCGTTATGGAATGCTATGTATGTATGACGAAGTGCTGAGGCTTAGGCTTAGTAAAACATGTATGCTTCGCAGGGGATGTTATGTAATGCCGTATACAGAAAATCTTGTCAGTGTTGTCACAATAAAGAAGCAAAACAATAGTAGGGTAAGACGGTATAATGCGCCCCACCTGGCCAAAACGCCCCCCTTTGATTTCTAGAAAACTATAACTAACTAAGGGTAAAAATCAGTTGGTAACTTTAAATATTTGTAAAACCATCATACTATGTGAATATGGGAGTATTTTTGTATTACATAATGAAAATATTTGCAAAATACAAAAACTTACAGTTTTGATGTTGCTTTCAATATTTCTAGACCAACATTTGAAAAGGGCGTTACAGCCAAAATTTATTCCTTCTGGTTCCTCGTCTACATATATCGCTATATACGTAGACAAAAAATCAAAAGGAATAAATTTTGGCTGTTACGCCTTTTTCAAATGTTGGTCTATATTTGTTTGCTCAACATTTTGGAGCGACGCTAGCATACTGTCCGCCAAACTTGCACTGGAATCACTCAATTGGGCAACAAAATAACTTTTCTCAATGGTTAATATGGTATAAAATTGCTTCCATCTTCAAAAATGTAACGTTTTTTTAAATATGTTTCACTTGTAAAAACGCCCCAGTGTAGGCAGGACGATATGCCCTTACCAACTGGACACAATAAGCGCGGCGAGCTTGCAGCAGTTTCTTCCAAATATATGGAAACTATTGAAATGTAATTCAACCCTGCTTAAATGGACTTATGTTGGTTTTTCATCGTCAAGCACATAAAGATTTGTAAGCTTTTCATTATGGGTTTGATAAAATACTAATGAAGGGCTATGAAACGTGTTTGGTTAAGGTGGGGCGTATTGGCCAGGCACTTTTTGAAATCAACGACTTTTCAAAAAAGCTTTATTACGTGTTATCAGTAATATTTTTATATGACTACTCAAGGGGCAATGCATTTGCGACTTCCTAGACTACCAAATAACCCAAAGTTTGCATAAATTGCGTTGAAAAGTAAAAAGTAATCAAGGAGTTGCCTTAGGGGGAGCATATTATACCGTCTTACCCTAATTAGACTTTGATTGGGATCTATTAGATCGACTATGTGCTTCTCGAGAACTGCTAAAAGGTAGGTTTGGATATCTGAATCACATCAGAGCTGTCAGCATTCTTCTTCATCCATCAGCGTGACGCCACAAGCTAACAGAAATGTCTATTTCACATCTACATTGACGACAAAGGGAACCATTCGTATACAGTCCGACAAAGGTTTAATCTTTTTCTTTTCTTCAGATCAACAAGTTTTCATGATCATCGTACAAAACTTTGAGCGTCGGATGAATGGTTGTTCCTTAGCCTAATTCAATTGAGCTCCTCCATTAGTAACTAATTTATGTGCGTACAGCACAGGAAAAAACGTATTGGACACAACATGTTAAAAGATACTAAACAACTTCTCAAAATTAAACTGAATACAATTTGGTTCTGTAAGACAGTGGAATTTGAATCATTTCCAACTGCGATTCCTAGAATGGGCAAACAAATAAAGAATTATTTTTGGCTGTGCAGATTTTTCCCGGATGGAAAGATAGCGAGATGAAAAAATTTGGCTCACCGGGTAGCATCATTATCGTTTTTTTTCTTGTGAGTAAATCATCGACTTTGAGGCAGAAAAGTAGGAACTTTTTTTTTCTGAAGGATGTATAGAACCCAAAAGTATCGGTAAAGTCGTTAAGTCAACCATCGTCAACTGGTGGTGTTGGATTCTGTTTTGGAATTGATGCTCTACCAGCTGTCTGGCTTCAGTGTATTTTTGGAAACTTTTCCGGAAAGTTTGCACGCCAGCCGCCAGAATCGCTAGAAAGAAAAACTATATCGGTCCATTGATTGGGGTAGATTATTTATTTGTCACTGACACAGGTTGGTTAGACTCCGCACCGCATTTATCCTCCCATTCATCGATTGACTAATGCCTAATGAGTTTTTTGTTTTCTTTCTTCCATTCCAGTATTTAATCAAGGCGACGAGGGTCGCTCCTGGTACATACTGCTCAAGGGTTCGGTCGATGTGGTCATACACGGAAAGGGAACCGTCGCGACGCTCAAGGAGGGGGACGACTTCGGCAAGCTGGCCCTCATCAACGACGCTCCTAGGTAGGTTGGGGATGAGAGTTGGGATCCTACTGTAGATTAATGAGAAGTTCTATCAATGCACTATGGTTCAGACAGCAAATTTACTACGAATACGCAGTTCGTTATTGAGACATAAAAGTAGCATAGCAGGATTTCTAGAAGTCTTGAACAGTTCGATAAGATAATTTCGCAATACTATTAGTTTTGTGTATGAAAGCCTATTTCTATAGAAGGTATTAAGAAGATCTGCTTGGACAGTATACCATATACTCGTCCCGTCGAACTGTTTTTTTTTTGTTTTTAAAGATCGTTTGAAACCTATAAATGCTAAACATGTCCTAACCAATAATATTTCAGTTGGAATGCGGTTAAATAAAAATATAAGGTAGTGAATCATCTTCCTAAAATTATAATAAAAAAAAACTTCTTAGTATCCTTTTGAGGTCAGAATAGGTTTTTCTTCTAGACCATAGTGATAATAATTACCAAAGAAGCAAAAACATCTTGTTCTCTCACTGTACATATTTTTTGCGATGCTGTGGGTCACCACATTTTCTTCATTATCGGAATCTGGTAGCGTTTTCTTCGTTGGTCGTCGTCCTGGAAGACACCCAAAATTAATCGCTTATAATGAGTAATTTATGCAGTGACTATCCGAAGCATGACGACCACCGAAGGCAGCACCGCAATAAGGAACCCACACTAATTGGGTGAAAATTGGGGCCCTACTTTTTTACTTCCAATACTTACACCGTAATGTACACAGTTTTCCTGAGGTAGCTGACAGCTAATTTTCAATAACCTTTTTTCTTAATCCCTGCTTCATATAACCGGGGGCGACTAACCGCAAAATTATGAAACCCATAGAGCGGCAACCATCGTGCTCAAAGAGAACAACTGTCACCTGCTGCGCGTGGATAAGGAACACTTCAACCGGATCCTGCGGGACGTCGAGGCAAATACGCTGCGGTTGCAGGAGCACGGCAAGGACGTACTAATTCTGGAGCGGGTTGCAAAACAACGAGGACACTCGGCTTTCAAGTAGGAACTAGCAATCAACACTCGTAGCACTATCCTTGCTTACCTACACTCACACGTACTGTCAGTAATTGATCAAGAGAGCTTCATTTTTGTTTTTGTTTCTCACATTACATCACATAATTTTGTTCAACAGCATGCGAGTTACCAACAAATTCTGATTAAAGCATCTTATGTAAGGGCTGTTGAATAACTAATATATGTACACTGATATCATATTCTAATAACAGGAATTTGGAAACGCATGTTGTAAATGTACCCGTTTTGTCTATCACTAAACTGGCTTTGATTTCTTAATACATACCACTAATCAATATAGAACATTGTACTTCCTATCAAAATATCGGTTTATTTTTAGAGATCCTTTGGCATTTCCGTACAGTTAGTGCCCAGAAAAAGCAAAAGCTGTAATACACTATTCGACACTAGCAGCGCATAATCCACGATAATTTTTTTCCTCATTTTGCTTCATGTGCAACTTAACTTTAATTCGCGGAAAAGCTTTCAACGGAGGCTAGAGGATGCTTGTTTGCATATCGCTCAAATTAATCATAATCGCTTTTAGCTCCGACAACAACGGATGACATGAAGCTGAGGTAGGAAAAAAATGCGATCGATAATTTGATAAACGACGTCGAAACGAGAAAAAAAGGGCGACGATGAACATCGTTAATATGTCAAGTTGATGAAGGGAGTATCACCTATAATGGAATGTAGAGATTATCTCGAAGAAAAACTGCTCGTAGGGGACGCGCATCTTGGAGGTTGAGAATATATTCCGGTTGTTGAATTCGGAAAGGTAATTTGATTTTCTTTGATTGCGATCACACAACACTTTCTTGGAAGCTGTGCACCTTTTTCTCTTCAAATAATATGAGGGTGTGCTTATCTGTTCCAACGAATAAGTCCCTTTTCTATTTATTATACGGCTTTACCTACGTTTCGAAAAGGGTTAAAGCTCCCTTAGCCTTCCTACAGTGTTCGGGTCAATATGAATCGCACTTTTAAATAGAAATATCGTTTTAACCTGTTGCGTGGAGGTTTGAAACTTATTAGCTTTTCTTATTTCGTGGAAAACTATGTTCGTAACCGTTGACCCACTTTGTAGAAGTTAAAAAAAATCTCACACTAACGAAATTGTCATTTTGACCCGAATTTGACTTAGCAATATCTCCGGCATTTCTTAGCCAAATTTACATATTTATATACCCGAACTAATCGTCAACTCATAAATTTTCCGAAACTGACCAGATTGATAATCGGATACACCCAAATTCTGTAATCGCCAATAGAAAGATTGTCAGCTGGCCACTTTTGAATGAACATACATTAGGGGAGGAGTTTCGGTTGTGGGCACCGTTCGGTTATGCACCCCTATGTATCTTTTGACAGATAAGAGATGCTGACATTCTGACAACCGTCATTTGGTTGCTATAATAGCATGATGTTTTGTGCTCAATATCAAACCGGATGGGCATCTCTACTTTGAACTAGAAACAAATAAATTTTTCGCACAAGAAAAACAACACGAAAGTTTTTTTTGGCCTTTTTCAAAGTGTCATAAATTAAAGGATTTAATTCAAAAAGTGAGTTCTAATGCGTATTTACACAGTAAATTTAATCTATTTTGAGGCCCAATGTCGATTGCCATCAAAATTTTAGCGCGATTTTTTTTTCTTCTCGTTCCAAAAAGGCTGCGAAATTCGGTTGTGGGCACCTTTATTGGTTCGGTTATGGGCAACCTCATTTTATTGATAAATCATTCAATATCATTTTACTTGTCCCTTAACTTATTAATAACGTTTTAAGGCAGTTTTTATAATTAGTTTGACATAATTGTTCGAAATAATGAGTTTATTTAATATTTTTGTTCTTTGGGCATGTCTAGTCATTATACACACACTTTTTAGAACAAAGCGTTGACCGATTTGCTTGAATTCGACGGGGAATGCTTTCCCAAATTTACCTATTGAAAATTGGTCAGATCGGACTATGGGATCAAAATTTATGGCCAAAATATTATTTTTTGAAATGAACGAGAAAGGCACTATTGCCGCTAGGGTGATTAATCAGGATTTTTTTGACTGTGATACATACCAATAAAACGTAAATCAATGAAAAATTAAAACCCATTTAATTAAAGTGCTATTTAGACCTTTCTTATGTGATTTTTTTCAACATCCTCCTTAATGCACCGAGGGAGGCATCATCACTGCTAGGTGAATTGATTTGAGTTTTTTTAGCGTCTCCTGGCTTTTAGAATGAATAAACTATTCCTTGTCTTTAAATCTGGGTGGTTTTTATTCATGCTTCTTTATTTTTAGCTAAGTTTTCAAGGGTGCCCACAACCGAACCACGAAATGAAAATGTCCAAAAATGTCTAATTTTCTAAATTGTCAATATTTTTTTTCTAAATCGATGAAATCATATTAATTTCTTCGCTAGTAGTAAGGTTATAAGTTTAGCTTTCGATTGCTATGCAAATGTCGACATAAGATCAACCAGGGCCAAAGTTATGGACCAAACACAAAAGGATGCCCACAACCGAACCTCCTCCCCTACATAATAAGTAATACCGCGCAACAACCAATTTTTTATTGTTTTTATGCGTAAATGCCCTAAAATTATATCAAAGATATGGAATGTAATGCTGTTAATATTCCTGCAGATGATCTAGGTTCTCCAAATCATTCTGAAGTTCAGACCTAAAGGTTCTACCACGTCAACTACGCTCTGTACAAAACCACTCCTTTGACTCCACATATGAACTGTTTGTTTGAGAAACTGCATATGTAACATTTTTGGCCAAAATGAGATTTTTATATATTCTGAAACCTGTTCCAAAAAAACGTATTCTGGCAAAAAATACGAATTTTTTTTTGTTCAGGAATGTATGAATTGTTTTTCGTTTAAGAGAAACTACATATGTGCACGCAATTTGAAAACAAATATGGAGTACTGCTTACAGTTTTTGCATTAATGCACACATTTGGGGCCCTCCTTAGCCGTGCGGTAAGACGCGCGGCTACAAAGCAAGACCATGCTGAGGGTGGCTGGGTTCAATTCCCGGAGCCGGTCTAGACAATTTTCGGATTGGAAATTATCTCGACTTCCCTGGGCATAAAAAGTATCATCGTGTTAGCCTCATGATATACGAATGCAAAAATGGTAACTTGGCTTAGAAACCTCGCAGTTAATAACTGTGGAAGTGCTTAATGAACACTAAGCTGCGAGGCGGCTCTGTCCCAGTGTGGGGATGTAATGCCAATAAGAAGAAGAAGAAGACACACATCGAAAAGTTACTTAAAAATCACTCAGACGCATATGAATGCTGGAAACGGCATAAATCTAATCCACAAAAATGGAAAAATTTACCTCTACTGCGCAACCAAGCTAATTGAGAAATTAAACAAAGAAAACAAGAAGATTTCACTTCTCAATTGAGTGCTGAACTTCCCGCAAAGCAACTCTGGACAAATATTAGACGGCTTGGTTTGAAACATACCAACACTCAAGTAGGTGGAGGTGATGTTGTGGCTCAGGGCCGGATTTAGCCGGAAGGGGGCCCCGGGGCCGACGGTATGTGGGGGCCCCAGAATGTACAAAAAAGGTTGGTTTTGGTACATAAGATTTGTTGAGATTCAATAGATTCAATTGTTGCATCTCCACAACTGTGTTTCTCGCCGACTGGAAAGTCGCCAAGGTTATTCCTATCGGTAAAATTGAAAACACTATAATTGAGAAGGATTATCGTCCGATTTCTATACTTTGCGCTCTATCAAAAAAATTTGAAGCAATTTTATCAAAACAATTGAATGAGTATCTCACCCCTAATGAATGCCCATTGCAGTCGGACTACAGGAAAACATGCAGCACGGATACTGCACTAATCAAAATTGATAATGATATTAAAAAAGCTCTGGACAAGAAGAACATTACAATTATGGCTCTTCTGGATTTTAGTAAAGCCGAATCCATTGATCATCGATTACTATGCAATAAGCTTAAACATAATATTATGTTAGATCATTTATCCGTAAATTTTTCGCAGTACGCGTATGAAATTGATTAACATGCCACTAATTAAAGTGGGTGATGATCTCATTGATTATTCAAATATTGTTAAAAATTTGGGTCTTATGATGGATTCAAACCTTAACTGGTATGCTCAAGTTAACGCCTTCTGCAATAAAGTTTATTATGCTAGTTTTGCTGAGATATTGCACTCCTCAACATATAAGAATCCAATTGGCTAGACCACTTTTGGTTACGGCGATACGCTGTTTGGTCTAGTTTCCATGAAAAATTTAAACAAATTGAACTTAGTATTAAATGATGTCACAATATATGCTTTCAATCTTAAAAATACGAGCATATATCAAACTACCGGAATCAATTACTTGGATGCAATCTCACAAATCACCTCAATCTTAGAATGTATATTCAAGTCCATAAAATAATAAATTTCTTTGGGTATGTTCGATCCTCACGAGTATCAACACTTATCGTTCCGAGATGTAACTCAAATGATCTAAAAGTATCCTTTCGCCACCGTGCTGTAAAACTTTGGAACGATTTACCAGACATTGCAGGAGTGAACGAGAAGAGAAAAAATTGATGCGTTTTGTTGTATTAAATAAATAAATAAAATAAATTTAAAAAAATATTTACAGAATTACATTTGGCGGATTATCAAGAAAATTTCTAATCCATAAATTATCTAGACCGGGCCAGAAGTTTAATCCAGGCAGCATCGCATCTTCCCGCACGGCAAAGGAAGGCCTTATGTAGAAGTCGTTTTCATAATTTCAATTCCCAAATTCGGGCCAAATATAATAAAAGGATTATCTTTTCTCTTTACTTTGTTAGGTATAGACGTTTTTATTGAATAATACTTTATTGCTTCCTTTTGCCTTTTACCAAGAAAACGTATTCATTTAAAGAAGCCATACCCAACAAATTATAATATCCTCCCTTCACCTTATGCCGAGCAGATGCTTTGTTTCAAAGAAGGTATTATCAACTTCTTTCGCCTCATACCAGGCAGACGCATCTTTTTTGAGAAGATTTTACCCCTACCATCGCCTTATTTCGGGCAGATGCGTTATTTTGAAGAAGACATTATTAGCTCCTTTCGCCTTATACCAAGCAGACGCATCCGTTCAAAGAAGGCATTATCTTTCAACTTTGCCTTACACCGGACAGATGCGTCAATTAATAGAAAGGACTACCTCCTTTCTTTTCTTTATACCGAGCCAACGTGTCCATTTCAAGAAGGCATTTTTTCCTCAACTTGTCTTATACCGACCAGATTGCATGTAATTAAGCAGAATTCAGTTAATATTTCAATGATAATCATTCTAACTGAATTCCACCAAATGGCATGCCGCGGAATGGCTTTCGATGTAAATATACATTCCGCGAAATGTTTTTCAGGAAACAAGAATGCATTTTCCGCGAAATGTGTTTCGGAGATTTTATTTATTTATTTTTTATTTATTTTGCTTATTTCATCTGACTGTGTCGTCTACATGAAAACTTAAAACTAAAGGTCAGTTGATAAAAAATCTGTTTAGCCGTTGACGAAACGCGGATGAACTGATGTTGAAGTCGAATTGGTACGACACCTCGTTGAAATGGCGGATCATAGCGACAAAGCAGCTATTGGCAGCATAATTGGTGTTATGCCTTTCTTCGGAGAGCAAATCTCTAGGTCGAAGGGATCGTGAGGGTGCATACAATGGATTTTTTTTAACAAATCTGGCACGTCTTACTCGGATAACAGAAGTTTGGCGATGAATACGGCATGCGCCACACTTCTCCGCTTATCAAGAGTATCTAGCACCAGCAGACTACAGCGATCAGCATACGGTGGTAAATTCAGCGGGTCCGTCCATGGGAGATGGCGCAGGGCATATCGTACGAACTTGCGTTGCACAGCTTCAAACCGAGCAGTCCAAACAGCTTGATATGGATTCCAGACAGCAGAAGCAAATTCGAGTTGAGAGCGTACCAATGAGCAGTACAAGGCTTTGTAGCATAAAGGATCGCGGAATTCATTTGAGATTTTAAAAATAAAACCAAGCTGGCGATTCGCTTTGTCGATCGTAGTTGAAAAGTGGCGTCTGAAAGTTAGCCTGTCATCCAACACGACGCCTAGATCTTTAACATGATCCACACGTTGTAAAGTTGTTCCTGCGATACTATAATCGAAAACCACGGTTTCGGCAGTGCGATGAAAGCTTATTACGTAACACTTTGAAACAGCCAGGACCATCATATTACGCTCACACCAACATTTGAATAAATCCAGGAGCTTCTGCAATTCTTGGCAGTCCGCCAGATTTCGAATAACGATGTATAATTTGAGATCGTCTGCAAACATCAACAGCAGGCCTCCACGCTGCAGGATAAAAGTTACGTCATTCACGAAGAGCGAAAACAGCAATGGACCCAGCGTGCTTCCTTGGGGGACTCCGGAGCCGTTCGAAAAACAATGGGATGAGTGATCTCCAATGATGACGGTCACTTGACGTTGCACTAGATATGATCGAAGCCAGTTGCAGAATGTTGTAGAGCATCCCATTTTTCAAGTTTTGCAAGCAGTATGTCGTGATTCACTTTATCAAATGCTGCTTGTAGATCAGTATACACGGCATCGACTTGGAGCTTTTTGCGCATATTATCCATACAATATGATGTAAAACTGACAACCCTCGCGGTAAGAATGTCGAAGATCTATCCTTCGTGTCATTCAAAGTCACTGTTCCCCGAAACAACTGCAACACAGTTGGTGATAGCTGGTATTGGCCGGATGGAATTGCAGTTCGCGTGTTCGAGCCTACATCAAAAAACGGATCTGCAACACGTCTCCCAATAACGCAGTAATCTGTTCCAGTGCAGTAATGCTTCAATCGGGACAAACAACGTTCCCTGTTTCATCAGGTAAGCCCTTGAACGGTATATGTCCCGCCGAAGCGGCACGAGATACTGCACCAAAATTAAATGAAGACTCAATGTTACAGTTTGATGCCATTAACCGACAAGCCCGTCCGTCTTCTGGGCTTCAGTCATTTGATGATCCATTAGGCTTTGATGTACACCACTCGCCACCACTTTTTACCTATTACGACGTAATGGATTCAAGCACATGCCACTTGGCAGCACTTCCTGTTTCCCCGGGTAAGTTTGACAGTGGTATACTGCCGTTCTACGCATAATTGTCCCATGTACATAGGAAATCCCAGCAAACATGGGACAACTATGCGTATGACCGCAGTATATGTCCTGCCGAAGCCAAAAAGGATACTGCATCGTTTTTGAAAAGTAATTTGCAATTACAGTCTGCTACCGAGAGCTTTACGGATGATGATTTAATTTCAACTAGGGCAAAAGATCCGATAGTCGTGGGTGTTCCTATAGTTGCGGTAGTGTTATTTTAACAAAATCTACGTATTTAACGCAGCAACCCATATTGTCTATCAATTTGTTGACCTGTCATTACTCGAAATAAAAGAAAACAGATAAGAAAATTCCTCCAAATCGGTAAAGTATCACTAAATTACCATATCTTTTTCTCGGCTTTGCACCAATAGTTGCGGTAGTGTTCCAATAGTTGCGAGTCCCATAAGAAAACAATGGGATTCGTAACTATAGGAACACAAATTAAAAAATACCGCAACTAATGGAACACTGCACCAATAATTGGAGGTATCATTTTAGGTAACAATAATGGTTTCTGCAGCGTTTGGAATACTTTTCGTTCAAAATATAATTGATGAGCTGTTGGATAAGTACTTAAGGTAAGCGACATGAAATATAGATGTGGTGTAAGCGAAGAAACAGTGGGGGAACGTGCTTAGTTCCTCCACTATTGGGTCTTTTACCCTACGACTGATGTACACGGGGCGGTCTCCAACAAATACCACTCTGCCGCACTTCCTGTTTCGTCGGGTAAGTTTGACAGTGGTATATGTCCCGCCGAAGCCCGGGATGATACTGCACCAAAAATAAGTGGTCCAACCTCATTCCAGCCCGATACTTCCGCATCCTGCAACCTTCGATTGTCCGACAGCAGTTTACGCATTTATTATCAAAATGTCCGAGGCCTGCGAACTAAAATCGATGACTTTTTCTTGTCAACTACCGACTCAAACTATGACGCTATAGTTCTTACGGAGACGTGGTTGGATGACAGAATCTATTCGGCACAACTGTTCAACAATCAATACGAGATTTTTCGGAATGACCGCAACCGGCTAAACAGTTCTAAATTACGTGGAGGCGGTGTACTGATCGCAGTAAATAGGCGTTTGAACTGCTGCCTCGACCCTGCCCCCGTCAATCCTTCTCTCGAACAGATTTGGGTAAAGATAAAAACACATCAAAGGTCGGTGAGCGTTGGCGTGCTTTATCTCCCTCCGGATCGCAAATCTGATTTGAATTGCATCGAAAATCATATTAACTCGATTGGGACTGTTTTCTCCTAACTAAGTTTGAATGATTTCGCTTTAGTATTTGGCGACTACAATCAGCCTAATTTGGTCTGGAATTCACAATCCAACAAGCCACCATCACTCGACGCACTTCGTTCAATCATCTCAGATTCCTGCTCTACTCTACTGGATGGTTTCAGCCTACATGGTCTTGTCCAAGTAAATCACGTACTTAACAGAAATAGTCGACTACTAGACCTCATCCTTGTGAATGAACCCGCTCTTTCCGAATGCTCGGTACAGGAAGCTGTCGAACCTTTGATAAATATCGATGCTGATCATCCTGCGCTAGAAACCTGCATCAACCTGCCGAGCCCAATGCAATTCGAAACATTTGATGAAGTGAACAGTTTGGACTTTCGTCAAGCGGACATAGTTGCATTGAAACGAACGTTTGATCAAATGAACTGGGAGCCTATTCGTATGGCAACCAACGTGGATGAAGCTGTTGAATATTTCACCAGTGTGGTTAACATGGCAATCGTTGAGAACGTTCCTTTGCGTCTACCGCCTCCAAAACCTGCGTGGGCAAATGCTCGACTTCGCAAATTAAAACGATTCAGATCAGCGGCACTCAGAAAATATAGCCAAAATCGCAATCCGTTCTCCAAGCAACTATTTACTCGAGCCAGCAACGAGTATCCTCTGTACAATCGATATCTATACCGACGCTACACCAAACGCATTCAGAACAATCTTCGCTTGAATCCAAATCAGTTCTGGTCGTTCGTCAGAGCAAAAAAGAATGAAGATGGCTTACCTACTGAAATTTTCCTTGGCGAACGTCAAGTCCGCACACCAGAAAATAAAAGTAATCTCCTAGCCGACCATTTTTCGCACACCTTCAGCAACCTCTCGCCATCAGCGTCTCAAGTAGATTTAGCAATTCTGAATACGCCCAGAGATTTGATCAGCCTCAACATTAAGGCTTGTACGCGACAAAATCTGGACACCTTTAAACACGTATAACTTTTAAAATAGCTCATCAACAAGTGAATTATTTCGTAGATTGATGAATGTGTGTCTGTACTTTCTGAAAATATATTTCTCATGAGTGTTACAAGTACGTAGTGAAAGATGGCGTCGGAGGAATTGCAGGTTCGGAAAGAATTGTGTGCAGTCGCAATTGAAATTCGGGTCGCTCGATCCAGAAACTGACTAAAAACATTGTGTTTTCATGTGAACACTGTTCAAAGCGTTTTAAAACTTGTCGATGCTTGTTTGACAACATCTAAAACGTTAGAGAGTAGAACAAAAACGGATTTTATGAGCCACCAGAAGGATACGAGCTCGAAACAAATTCTACTGAGGATGCCAGATCTTTCGGCACGTATTATTTCTATGAAAATTCAAATGTCACCAAGTTTCGTGCATACATCGAAGCATCGATAAGGAATGAAGCCATTTGAAGTAAAAAACGTACCGAAATAAACCAACAGCAGTTTATTTTTATTCTTAAAGTTTTGTGTCCAGATTTTGTCGCGAACAAGCCTTATCTCCGTCACCCCGGAACTGGTCGATTCGGCTATAAAGAAGCTAAAGTTCTCCAATTCACCTGGACCCGATGGATTTCCTTTCTCACTCCTGAAAAAATGTTCATCACAACTGATCCATCCTTTGACAAAAATATTCAACCTGTCCCTGGAACAGGGTGTATTCCCAAAGGGGTGGAAATCATCGTACATGTTTCCGATTCATAAAAAAGGGGATAAACGCAACATTGAAAATTATCGTGGAATAACTTCACTCTGTGCTTGTTCCAAAGTACTTGAAGTCATTGTCAACGACTCATTATTCGCAGCCAGCAAACACTACATATCATCTGACCAACACGGCTTTTATCCAAGGAGATCGACATCCACAAACCTCATACCATTCACGTCTACTTGTCTTCGAAGTATGGACTCCGGAGCACAGGTCGATGTGATATACACGGATCTCAAGGCTGCATTTGATCGTGTCGATCAACAAATTCTGCTGGCTAAGCTGAATAAGCTCGGAGTGTCTGAATTACTTATTCGTTGGTTCAAATCCTACCTCACCAACCGCGCGCTCTGCGTTAAAATCGGCACAGCTACGTCGTTTGAATTCACGAACCCATCAGGTGTACCCCAAGGCAGTAACCTAGGACCCTTACTATTTTCCATATTCATGAATGATGTCGGATTCACTATTCCACCAGGATTCCGTTATTTTTATGCTGACGACGTCAAAATCTTCATGATTATACGCTGTATCCAAGATTGCCTACTACTCCAGAATCTGGTAAAAAAGTTCGAGGAATGGTGTTCTACAAATTTCCTAACACTGAGTGTACACAAGTGTAATGTTATTACCTTCCACCACAAAAAGACCCCAATACTCTACCAATACGTGATGCACGATGCAAATCTGCAGCGTACCAGCAGTGTACGTGACCTGGGTATAATTCTGGATTCCAGTTTGTCCTTCAAGCAGCATTATGTAGATATCGTCGCAAGAGCCAACAGACAACTTGGTTTTATTTTTAAAATTGCTGACGAGTTTCATGATCCTCTTTGCCTTAAGGCTCTATATTGCTCACTTGTTCGGTCAATATTAGAATTCGGCTCGGTATTCTGGTGTCCATACCATTCGTCCTGGATTACAAGATTAGAGGCCGTTCAAAGAAGATTTGTTCGGTACGCCTTACGTAATCTTCCATGGAATGATCCAACAAACCTCCCTCCTTATGAAGAACGCTGCCAGTTGCTCGGTCTAGAGACCCTCGAACAAAAGCGATCTATCACTCAGGCGGTGTTCGTTGCAAAAATTTTAACCGACGAGATCGACTGCCCTGAAATACTGAATCAACTGAACTTCTATGCCCCGGAGCGGACACTCCGGTCCAGGAACATACTCCAGCTAGAAGGTCGATCATACAATTATGGCATGCACGACCCCATACGGTTTATCTCAGCACGCTTCAACGAGTTCTACGCACGTTCGATTTCAACGGCATCTCGTCCACCATGTTCCGGAATAGAATCAGCAGAGAGTTATTAGTCCAACTTCGTAACAATCATCGTCAGTAATAAGTTTTTGTTGTTAGTAGAGAAATAATTGTTTCAGAATGCTATGTTTTATTTAGAATGTGTTGTTTGTATATTTGTGCACTGCATGTTAAATTCGTTCAAGAAAAGATATGAGGTTTTTACGCCAATTTGAGCATGGCCAACAATGTCAACTCAAACTGGCTTTTTCCCTCATCAATTCATTAAGGCTTCAAGCCAGATGGAATAAATACCAATAAATAAATAAATAAATAAAAAAATAAATCTTAAGAAGACGACGATAGGAGGGTTAGGGATGCTCTTTTAAAAACAGGGATGGGGAGAAAGGTATTGTTTAGCAATCGATCAACTTACTGTAAGTCTTGAACCCTATAACCGATTTGAACCAAATTTGGTATCATATATTGTCTGTTTCAAGAAAACGATTTTAGTGAATGTGGGTAGATCATTTTAAAAGGGGGAGGGTGTGAGAGATGGGTTTTGCTTAGTCATCGATCGATTCAGTATAACTTTTGAACCCATTTACCGATGTCCACCAAATTTGGAATCCATGTTCTCTGTTTAAGGAAGAATAGACTGTTTTTTTAGATTGGCCCGATTTTGAACGAACATCGGGTTAATTTTTCAGGCAGGTTCACACGTGCTGCACTATTTCGGTTTTTGTTTTAGATTTTTCAAATAGTTTGAGGCTTCAAAAAAAGGTTCTGTGGGAAAGTGAGTAAGCCAAAGAATCGACTTAGACAATAAAACGAGATACAATTTTCGACGGGAAAGGTCAATTGTTATCCTTCATCGGAATCATAGTTTGCCCAGTTAAAAGCAATGATTAATGTGGCCATTTGGCAGAAAGGTCGTTTGGCATAACGGCCGTTGCAAACAAATCATGCTTAGTTCTTAATTTTATTTTCAACAGTTTCATATATATAATTTTGCTAAGAATGACACATGCAATACAGCTAGTAACATGTTCAAAATCGAGAAATTATGTTTTGTGGAGCAATTTTACCTCAAAAATTTCATACAAACTTCGAAAATCTGAACACAAGAAAAATAGGAATACCGTTGCTATCCTGAGTATACTGTAACATGTTTATTATAATGAACTCTTATTTACGGATCAGCTCCAATTCATCAAAAATGCGAAGACTTCGTAGAGTTTAAAGTACCATGGATGTCCTGGGCACACTGTGCCATCCCAAGCAGCACAACTTGTTTCACTGCTGAACATTTCACTGTGTTGCAACTAATCGGAAAGAAACAATCTTTGCATATATGCCATCAAATATAACTCTCTTTCAATCTAAAAAGCGCAAGGGGTGAAGCCTACGGAAACGTCCTTCGATTGCAGTAAAATTGCAATAATGTTACAAAATGCTACAGCGGAAAAAATAAAAATAAACATATAAAACTGGATCGATTCTTTAATAGTCCTTGATAGTCCCTCACTCTACCACAGCATTCAACTCTTCGAAGGGACTGCATGTTGGCTCACCATAAGAACCGCATACGATTATGAAGTTTTACACTCAGGTTTCCTGTTACTTGATTGCATCATCACCGGAATAAATTGTAAGATGTCAAAAATTTGAACGATGGTATCTGTAACTTAGTTCAAACAAACAATTCGATTTTGAAAGACGCATTGAATTTACATGATAAAAAATATGCAACTTAATGATTTTGTTTCGTGTATGCCACATGCAGTGCAGTATACTTTGGTTGTTTGTTCCAAATGGCAAACGCGTACTGCATTGCAATGTTGATGAAATATTGATCACAATTCTAACGTTTTTGACATATTGATGTAACATTTGGCCGAATAGGTCATTTGGAGGAATAGGACATTTGGCAGAATAGAACATTTTCTCACTTCTTAAAAGACCTTTTCGGCCAAAACACCTGTTTGGCCAAATGACCTATTCCGCCAAAAGACCTATTTGGCCAAATGACCTATTCGGCCAAACGACCTATTCGGCCGAATTACCTATTCAGCCAAATGACCTGTTCGGCAAAATGTCCTATTCAACAAAATGTCCTATTCGGCCAAATGTCCTTCGGCTATTTGACCCTTTCGGCCCAAAAAGGGATATTCGGTCCTTCGGCTAAATGGCATTCGGTCGAACGGTATTCGGACAAACGATGCTCCCTCCAATGAAAACTTTAAGTACAGCCCTATGATTGGCTGTACGAACTGTAGACGTAGAATACGAGGCTACTAGAATGTTTGTGACACAATCTAATAGAACATCCAATGTGTTCGTATTTTCAAATGATTGTAGCAATTAATCGAGGTCGAGGTTGTACAAAACCGCGAGTCTTTCGGTTCCCCAAAGCTAACAGTATTGTATAAGAATTATGAAAAAATATATTAAAACATGATCTCAACTTCGTAACGCTTCACAGCAAATGAGCCTTCCAAATGAATGCAATGCATCGAAAACAAAGAAGTATTCTACACTCCAAAAATATTTTGATACTGTCGTTGATGACAAGGAAAGAAAAGGTGAGACAGAACGACCAAGGCAACGGTTCGTACAATGGAGTTTGAATCAAATTTTGCGGCTGTGTGTTATGGAACGTACACACGGTCAAGCAGTTTGACAAACATTGACTCCACCTCTCGTTTATTCAAACATCCATCAAGTTTTACCAACAGCGGCACGAACAATCAATTTATTCGACCAACAATATCACATACGAATGACCGAAGCGCCAACTTGAGCACCAACCATCAAAAAATATATGGGAGTTTGTCCAACTTCACTACAAATGTTCAAACATGTTCGACAAATCTAATGCAGCGTACGCACCAGTCAAGCTGTTTGACGAACATTGACTCCACCTCCAAGAAAACGCTTTGGTTGCTGCTTTGTTTGAACGTGTGTGAAGTTGTTCGAACAACCATTTGACATTTGGCTTTCGTCAAACAGCTTGACTGGTGTGTACACTGCATTAGATTTGATTAAAAGTTTTAATACTGGAAATGCATGTATTAATTTTTTTTTCTACTTCTTCCTATTTTTCTTGTTATATTTCAATTTCCACAGTTATTAACTAAAAGCTTTTTTATACCTTTTCCATATTGTGTGGCAAACACAGTGAATACTGTTCGCTCTGAGCGACATGAATGCTTTCTACCCGAAAACATCCCAGACCTGACCCACAATCGAATTCGCTATCTCCGGATTTACAGTTTTACGCCTTTGTTCACGAGAGAAAATAGAGATGCGGACACTGAGTGTACTAAATTTAAATGAAATCTGCAATTGAAGATATAAATTTATATTTTTCAAAAAAGTATATATCATTATTAAACCATAATCTGAAAAACTTATCGCAGCATCATTCTTTCTTTTATTATTCTGTATCTCCCACAATTTATTCCTTTTTCAATGTGCATGTTCCTAAGAAAACTTTAATTAAGAAAATTTGCAGCTTTTGTATAATCCATCCCTGCGGTAAAATAGCAACAACTCACTCCCGTCATCATCTCATTTGCACGTTCAAACAATAAGAATAAAGACAACCATCTCGCCTGATTCATTTTCCATTCTGGCTTTGTTTTCCCACCTATTATCAAACATGCTTTCCTTCCACAAAGCAGCACGTACCTTCCCCCTAAGCCCACCTTCCATGACTCTCCTTTCTAATTAGAAAATCGAAACTTACTCCCTTGCAGATACACTGTGATGTCCGGCACGCCACAAAAGATGCTGGAACACCTGCTGGAGACAAGACTGGGCGGTCAGGCGGGACCAAACGATCCATTTTTGGACGACTTTCTACTGACCCACATTGTGTTTATGCCGACGCCGATTCTGATCGATGAGCTGGCGAGCACGTACCATGCGGACACCGAGGTGGACATGCGAACCGCCAGCGAGGAGGACCAGGAGTACTTTATGACCTGCAAGCGGCGGGTGGTGCAGTTTATCCAGCGGTGGGTCCTGGCGGTGCGGCACGCCGTGTTTGACGATCCGCTGGCGGTGGAGTTTATTGAGGTAAGTTACGCCGAACAGCCATTCATGCTTTTGATTACCCTAGAACCACGGACGACAGACGGGCAAGGCAAGACATCGCTGTTAGCGATGCTGATGACGACTAATATGTGTGTTTTATTGTTTGCATGTGGATTTTGGCAATGGTAAATAATAATTACCAAATCAATAAGATTGATTTGGATTCTCTACTAATTTTATCATTGATGAATACGCGTACAACGTAGCTCGTCGAAATTTCAGATAGGTCCTTCACCTAACCTAATTTGAGCTCACTGATTCCGGATAGGTGATACCTCAACTCTGCTTCCAAAATAACCACAGCTAATTCAAAGTATTGAGTACGGCGCGAACGACCAACACCACTTTCTTTCACCTACATTATGTCTTACTCGCAATTAAAACCATTTCCCATCAAGTTGAGTACCATCCCTCCTTAGTCGATACACAGCCGAGGAAGATGATTGCCTCTTGACATGGCGTGTATCAACAATTGCGAACACGGCGGTATCGATGGCAGTCGACACGATGATAAAACAGTACAGATAAAGCGGCCGACTTCGTGGAAGGATTTTGTTCACACCATATCGAGACGAGCCAAGTCGCGTAATGGGGCATCATTGACGTTACGTCCTATGACGGAGGCAAACTCGGCCGGAACTGTTAGCGGCAAACGATTTGATCCTTATCGATCAAAACATAATCCGTTTTTGATAGCCTTCGCCAGGAGTGAGTTTACGGCTGAGTGCCCGCTCATTGAGTGATGGTGGATAAGATACGGTTAAATGTAAACAATACATTCCCAACTTCACCCAGCGTTTCTGATGGCTCAAATATAAAAAAATCGGAATGTGTCAAATCTACTCCTACATGATACTCCAAAAAAGGAATTGTTCATAGAAAATTTTAAAAATATTAAAAAACCAATAAGGGAGAAAATTCATTGCCAGATAAAAAAAAATTCTATGAGCGGTTGAAAATTTATAATATTCCCGGTAGGCTATTGCGCTTCGGCACACCCTTCTAAATCCGTAATTAATAAATAATACAGGCATATGGAGACGCATGGTGCATTGTTTTATCAACTCCTTGTGACTGAACTTATGATGATGATAATGATGTTACTACCATCTATTGCAGCAAGGCACCTGCCTGTAGCACTGGTCATTAGAGTGATTCAAATTTTGACTTTTTCGCTCCCCTATCCTTAAACGATTGTTTTTGCTATTTTAATAGTCCTCCCAAATTTTTAGCTGATTTGGATGTAATTTGGTTGTGCACGTGCCGTTTGAAGGTTATATGAAAATTACTATGAGAATTGCCACTTATGTAAAGGATCGTTTCGTGAAGCAGCCCAGAATCTATTTGAATATTTTTAACGCATCGCCATCATAGAATAGATCCTAAGCTGAAAGTCAGTTGTTGTTGCGAAGCAATCTGACTTTTGTGAGCAAAATGATAAAGAAAACAGAAATGCTCATTATTGATATTGATGTTATTCTTTTACGTGTTAAATTGAATTTCCCACAATTCAGTATTTCCCTAATAACTTTTGTTGCCAGCATCAAATCGTTTAGCAACAACGACGATATTTTCCCTTGTTAAATTTTCTATGTTGCTAACGTATTCATACATTTTTAGATCTTAATGAGCAATGATGGGGAACGGTTTTTCACAAAAGTTACTGTTTTCATAGTAATTTTCATACAAGCTTCAAACTGCTTGTGCTCAGTCAAATTACATCTAAATTAGCTAAAAATTAAAGACGATTATCAAAATGGCAAATGCCATCGTTTAAGCATAGAGGAGCAAAAAAGTCAAAATTTGAATCACTCTACTGGTCATATCTGACAAACAATTTGATCCTGTTTATATCATTGTTTGTATTTCACCATACTCCTGTATGAAGAGCCAAAAATATGTGGTGGCGTTCCATAAGCAGAGACACTTATACAAAATCCACGAGATGATTAGAGAATCTCCTTCCAGAAGAAAGTTCGTGCAAACAATAATACAATCAAGCCCTTATTTCCTAGATTGACCCGATGGGTATCCACAAAATGTTAACAATAGGAAGATATCAATCGACGTAGTTCAATATTACCTAAAACTTTCTAGAACATGCGAAAACGTAGAAATGAAAATAAAAAGAAATGGTGAGAAAAGTATTAGGGTTAAAGCTATAAAGGGTTATCGGCATAAAACTTGACAAATCTTTAAAAGCACCTAGATAATTAAAACTTACAAACTTGCCGTATTTGACAAAGTTTTTTCAGTAGACGTTTTGCTACAACTTTTGTGAAGACACAAATCCTTTCATTTATTTATTATCAGACTAATGACGGAGTGGCCTTCGCAGTGCATGAAAGTCTTCTCCGATCAGCTCGGTTCATGGCTGCACGTCGCCAACCACGCAGTCTGCGGAGGGTCCGCTAAACGTCCTCCACCTGATTGATCCACCTTACTCACTGTACACCTTGCCTTCTTGTTCCCGTCGGATCGTTTTCGAGAACCATTTTCTTCCGAGCAGCTCATGCAACTCGTAGTTCATTCGCCTTCTTTTGAAAACTTCCAGTGCGCGTTGTTCCTCCACGTGCAGCGTCTCATGTCCATAGAGAACTACCGGTCTAATAAGTGTTTTGTAGATAGTCAGTTTGGTACGGCGGCGAACATGTTGTGGAATCTCCGGTAGCGGTAGAGCATAATTGCTAAAACGGACCAAATGCACACAAACTGGAGGACAAATGCTCAACAACACACTTAACCCATTTCACCGTATTCGGTAAATTTTACCGAAATCTCAACAGCAGAACTGTTCGGTAATTTATTTTACAGATTTTTTGTAATTTTTTCCATTGCTCAACTGTCAAAACCACCGAAAATCAGTTAAATTATTTACCGAACAGTTCTGCTGTTGAGATTTCGGTAAAATTTTACCGAATTCGGCGATTTATTTTAAGTGTGATGAAATAAGATTCAACAAACGCAAACGGCTCATTCAACACATATATTCGATGCTCATTTGTTTTCCTTATACTGCTCCTGTCATAAATAATATCCTATTTCTCTAGGTTTTCTGCTTACGAGCTAACATTATGTGTACTCACGAATTCACTTCTTGGGTGCACACTGGCCTAACAATCTTCTGTCGGATTAATTGCCGTCGATATCGTCTGCCTCATGCACACTGCCATCGCGCCACTCGCACGACGTACGTCCTCCGCTGGAGACCACTCTGCTGGCCGTCCAGTGTGACCATGGTGCTGGATGGGATCCCTCCGAGGCGCCTAATTTCTTCGTCGAGATTTTCGCGCACTTAGCATCCTCGGGGCCCTCCTTAGCCCCGATGTCCACGTAGCGTCTTTTCAACGTTGCGGGAAAAAGCGGTAACGCAGCATCACCGCAACGATGCCCACGCAGGGATGGAATGCTCCTCAGAGCGAATCAGGAGAAGAAAAAAATGCTCACTGCTCTCGTCACACGAATCTTCTCTTTTGTACTTTTACGTTTCACTCTTTTTCTGGTAGCTCCGAAATAAACACTTTCCTCAATGATAACTGAATGATTTAACTCAATGAAGTGAGGAAAAAGTTGCTCATTGAGTATCTTTGAGCCTCTTTTCGAAGGACGGAATTGGTGGTGGCGAATAAATTTATGACAATTAGTTGGCTAATCTAACGGTAGCCAGTAGGTTATTGTATTTATCGTGTTTGTTTAGAAAACAATTCAATCACTGACATAAGGCGAGTTTAGGAGTGTTCCATTTAATTTCTACACGTTGTTGTAAATGGAATATCACTAAACTTGATTTATGCTAATGAAGACATTTATGCTAATGAAGGAGCATAACAATTTTCATTTGAAATTCAAGCTGTCGAACAAATCTTGTATTAATCGATCGATATACACTAGTCGCTTTTCATGCGGTTTAGTATGAGGCTTCTTTTTTATGCGGATTTTGGTTCTCACACGTTTTAATGCGTTTACACGTTTGAAGAAGGGCTTGGTGCCTTAATGCCACTACTTCTTTCTTATAAAAGGAGATCAAGAGATCGCTCCCTGGCCCTTTTTTTTATATTAGACAATTTCGTCAATAATCTCTTTGCAAATCAAATTCTATTTGCTAGCCAGATAAATGTAGATTTGCCTACATCAAGCTGCCTGTTACTTAGAAGCAGTAAATAATTAATTCATTTCTACCCGCTAATGGATGCTATACACGTTCGCTATTCTCATGCTGTTCTCATACAGGTACGAATTTGTGAAGCTGTTGTGCGGGTAGCGAGGTGTGTGTGAAGTGTGCTTTCGTTCATCTGTACGTTCAGTTGGAAAGAACAACAAAAATGATGCTCATCAAAGAGGCACATTGAGACAAAGAGCCGCTCCTCATATTTCCGGCTACGAAGAGCATCTTTTTTTTATGTTTTGATCATAACCGTGATGTCTGGTTGCTCATTTTTGATGAACTTTTTTTTGCTCATTGAGCTCATTGTGCGAGTAAATGCCAAGCCTGTAGCCCACGTAGAGTTTTTTCAACGCCACGTGCACGCAGCGCTGAAAAAACGCTACGTGGGCATCGACCATTAGCCGTGCGAATCTTATAAAGCAAGACCATACTGAGAGTGGCTGGGTTCGATTCCCGGTGCCGGTCTAGGCAATTTTCGGATTGGAAATTGTCTCGACTTCCCTTGGCCTATAAGTATCATCATGTTTGCCTCATGATATACGAGCATAGCATAGCATAGCATATGTGATTGTACAAATCGTGGGTGGCTATACAATGCTCAATTGAGCATGTTTGCCTCATGATATACGAATGCAAAAATGGTAACTTGGCTTAGAAACCTCGCAGTTAATAACTGTGAAAGTGCTGAATGAAAACCAAGCTGCGAGGCGGCTCTGTCCCAGTGTGGGGATGTAATGCCAATAAGAAGAAGTAGCGTCCTCGTTCTACTTCCGCTTCCGGTTCGGTTCCTTCCGACGCCAACGATCTGATCGCCCAGTAGGCTGGGACAAACTTCGAAGTCCGAGAAAAGCGGACACCGTATTCCGCAGTGGTCCGGCAAAACCGATCCGCAACTTGACGAAGACTGTCAAGCAGTTCGACCCTTCTACCCGTAGATGTGCTCAACCTTTCCGACGAAACTGTAGTCAAGTGAAATGGCGATCCTGCAAGCTGACAGTCTGGCGAAACCGCAGGCAAACCAAACGTCCGTCCTTCAAAAACACCCTGGAAGGACGATTGATCGTTGATTGAATCATTCGGACTTACTCGTAGAAGGGGTATTTTTGGTCTATCTGAATTCTGACCGACTACTTAGACCGTCTCGTGTCTGGGTTCCGACGATTGTAGCCTTTCTGCGTTTCCACGTGATCCGCTTTTGATGTATGACCTGCGAACCGTGTGAGGTAAGGGCCTAATTATTTTATTCGAATTGCGAGGATTTACCTTCTGTTTGACGGCTTCTGACACTCCTGGCGTGTGGAAGCTTCATGCATCGGAGTCTTTAATTATTCTCCTCAGAAGAAATTCCGGAATTTAGTGCCGTCGCCTGAATTATCGAAATTTTTATTAGCTGGCAAAGAAAACCGTTCCGGACGAAAGCACGGTAACTCAAAGGCAATTACTTTGCCACAGAGTGATTCCCCCTCGTGGCCGAAAGTTTTTCATTTTTAGTTCATGTCGCCTGATGATGGCGGCGATGCTACCACTCGGGAAGACGAAGCGAAAAAAGTGCCGTTCAATTTTTGCTAATAATGTGGCTTACGGTGGTGTGCGTACGCTTCACTCCTGGTCAGCAATCTCAATTTCGTGAACAGTTTTTAACGCAAAATGTTGTTTGTGCCTTTGCGAATTGTTTGCTTGTGGTTTTAACTTTAATAAAGCAACATCTAAATAACTTAACGTAACATACACTATTCGATCGGAGCGTTTTGCGGAGTCCAAAGTACGTATGATTTCCTGCCATGATGCGTCTCCGAATAATTCTGCTGGTATCGTGAGCCCGAATACACGAATTCTTTAACCACCTTGATTTCGTCACCATAAATACAAACTCATGGTGGGTGGCTTGCGTTGTCCTCTTTTGAATCTCTTCCTATCATGTAGGTGAACGGTTCGGCACTTCATTCCATAGCTCCTATTTCCATCCCATTAAAATCAAAGCCCATCTCGCTCGCTGCGCTCCACGCCGTCTCGTACCTGCCGGATCGGAAGCAAACACCATCTTTGCAGGGTTGCTGTCCGGCATTCTTGCAACATGTCCTGCCCATCGTACCCTTCCGGCTTTAGCTACCTTCTGGATACTGGGTTCGCCGTAAAGTTGGGCGAGCTCATGGTTCATTCTTCACCGCCACACACCGTCTTCTTGCACACCGCCAAAGATGGTCCTAAGCACCCGTCTCTCGAATACTTGCAATACGAGTGCTTGCAAGTCCTCCTCGAGCATTGTCCATGTTTCATGTCTGTAGAGGACAACCGGTCTTATAAGCGTCTTATACATGACACATTTGGTGCGGTGGCGAATCTTTTTCGACCGCAGTTTCTTCTGGAGCCCGTAGTAGGCCCGACTACCACAAATGATGCGCCTTCGTATTTCACGAGTAACGTTGATGTCAGCCGTTGGCAAGTATCCGAGGTAGACGAATTCCTCGACCACCTCGAAGGTATCCCCGTCTATCGTAACACTGCTTCCCAGGCGGGCCCTGTCGCGCTCGGTTCCGCCCACAAGCATGTACTTTGTCTTTGACGCATTCACCACCAGTCCAACTTTTGTTGCTTCACGTTTCAGGCGGGTGTACACTGTACAGTTCTGCCACCTTTGCAAATGTTCGGCCGACAATGTCCATGTCATCCGCGAAGCAAATAAATCTGTTGAAAATCGTGCCCCGGCTGTTACACCCGGATCTCCGCATGACACCTTCTAGCGCAAAGTTGAACAACAGGCACGAAAGTCCATCACCTTGTCTTAGTCCCCGGTGCGATTCGAACGAACTGGAGTGTTCGCCCGAAATCTTCACACAGTTTTGCACACCATCCACCGTTGCTTTGATCAGTCTGGTAAGCTTCCCAGGGAAGCTGTTCTCGTCCATAATTTTCCATGGCGCTACGCGGTCTATACTGTCGTATGCCGCTTTGAAATCAACGAACAGATGGTGCGTTGGGACCTGGTATTCACGGCATTTTTGAAGGATTTGCCGTACAGTAAAGATCTGGTCCGTTGTCGAGCGGCCGTCAACGAAGTAGGCTTGATAACTTCCCACGAACTCGTTCACTAATGGTGACAGACGACGGAAGATGATCTGTGATATCACTTTGTAGGCGGCATTAAGGATGGTGATCGCTCGAAAGTTCTCACACTCCAGTTTGTCGCCTTTCTCGTAGATGGGGCATATAACCCCTTCCTTCCACTCCTCCGGTAGCTGTTCGGTTTCCCAGATTCTGACTATCAGTTTGTGCAGGCAAGTGGCCAGCTTTTCCGGGCCCATCTTGATGAGCTCAGCTCCGATACCATCCTTACCAGCTGCTTTATTGGTCTTTAGCTGTTGAATCCTTAACTTCCCTCAAGGTGGGGGCTGGTTGGCTTCCATCGTCCGCTGAACTGACGTAGTCATCTCCTCCGCTGCCTTGACTTTCACTGCCTGTACTCTCAGCGCCATTCAGATGTTCCTCGTAGTGCTGCTTCCACCGTTCGATCACCACACGTTCGTCCGTCAAGATGCTCCCATCCTTATCCCGGCACATTTCGGCTCGCGGCACGAAGCCTTTGCGGGATGCGTTGAGCTTCTGATAGAACTTGCGTGTATCTTGAGAACGGCACAGCTGTTCCATCTCCTCGCACTCCGCGTCTGATATAAGAAGTTATAAGTGAGAAGCGAAAAGTGAAAAATGAAAATTGAGAAATAAATAGAGCGAAGTGAGAAGTGAGAAATTCGTGAATAGTGGGAAGTAAAATATGATAAGTGAGAAGTTAAAAGTGAGAAATTTGAAGTGCGAAGTGAGTAGCGAGAAGTTAAGAGTAAAAAGTGAAAAACTAGAAGTTAGAAGAAAAGTGATAACTGAGAAATGAGAAGTTAAAATATATAGGAAGTTATAAGTGAGAAGGGAGAAGAAAGATATAAGAAGTGAGAAGTGCGAAGCAAGAAGTGATAAATGAGTGATGGGAGAAGAGAGAGTGAGAAGTTAGAAGTGAAAAGTAAAAAGTTAAAAGTGAGAAGTAAAAAGTAAGAAGAAGTGAGAAATAAATAGAGAGAAGTGAAAAGTTAAAAGTGAGAAGTAAGGTATTCGAAGTGTAAATTGAGAAGAGAGAAAAGAGGAGGAAGAAGTGCAAAGTGAGAAGTGGCGATATAATATTGAGAAGTGAGAAGTAAGAAGTGAGAAATTCGAAGTGCAAAGTAGTAGTGAGTAGTGACAAGTTAGAAGTTAGAAGTGAAAAGTGCGAGAAATGAAAATTCAGAAGTGAGATTATAATAAGTTATAATTGAGAAGAAAGAAGTAAAAAGTTAGTGAATGAAAAGTGAGAAGTGTAAAGTAAGAAGTGATGTGCAAGGTGAAAAATGAATAGTGAGAAGTGTGGAGTGAGAAGAGTAAAGAGAGAGATGAGAAGCGAGATGTGTGAAGAGAGAAGTAAGAAGTAAGTAGTGAGAACTGAGAAATGAAAAGTGAGTTGTGAGTAGGAAGAAGTGTCGACCCGAGATTAAGAAAAAAAGAACGACATTCTATTTCCATCTTCCTTTTTTCTTCTTTCTTCTTCTTTCTGTGTTGTATCTCTCCACTCACTACTCAACATCTCGTTTCTCACCTCCCAATCATCATCTCTCATTTCTCACTCTTTGCTTCTGTTTATATCACTACTCTTTTCTCATTTCTCACTTCCACTACTCACATGTTACTGCACACATCTCACTACTCAATGCTAACTTCTGTTTTTCAGTTCTCACATCTCCCTACTCTGTACATATTTCGAACATGTCATTTCTCAGTTCTCGTTGTTCACTAATCACTTCGAACACCTCACTTCTCACTTCACTGAATAAGGAAACAAATTTTAACTACTCGGTAAAACGGTATTCGGCCAAATATGAATGTGTTCCCTATCTCGATAGCTCCCTAACTCTAACTAACTGGGTCCCTTCAATATCGAATAATGGAGAGTTACTGTATTTTCGAGTGAAAAAGTCACGAGTAAAATTAAGAAAATGAGCATGAGCATTATGCATGTACAATTCGTAGTTGCTAATCCGTGATTGATCATAACTTGCGAAATTGCACAGAGAACCAAATGAATGGAGCTTGGGGTTAGCTATCCATCCTCAATGTACACGTTTTGGAAGCTCAAATATTTTTAGTCAATAATGGCGCTGGCCACGTCCTTACGGTCATATAGGAAGGGAAGGATTTTTAGTCCAACTCTCGTTGCTACTAGAGACCGAGTATACAACTGCATCTCCACGATTGTCTTGGAATAGGATATTGTGTTAAATATCTTGGCTGTGTATATGCACAGCACATGTTTCAAAATGGACAAATTGATATGAAATTTTGCGAAAAAGAATCCACGTGTCTTAGAGGGACCCAAACCCTCAACCTCCTACCTCTCTAGATAGGCGTGATAGCCCCTACACAACAAGACCACTTAAAGGTCACGTTTGCGGAAAAGCCATCAGAATCCGACTACCAACCTCCACCACGATTAGCTCTATTTTGCAAATGTGCTTTACTGTTGTATATCCACAGTCAAGCGAGTGCACATTGTTTATTAAACGAGAGGAACGCACTACATGCCCCCAACAACGGGCTGGGCGGATCTGTATACAGCGCGAATCAATCGCACTCTGCTGTGCCAAAGGCTTGCTTGGCTAAAGCATTTGATGAGTTTGATTGCCTTACGTAAGCGGTCGCGTGTACTCAGACGACTAATGACGGTGGAAGACCGACACTTGATTACAATTAATTGCATATTATTCGGCAAGTCGGCCGTACGAAAACCATTTTTTTGTTAACCACGGTGGAGGTTGGTATTCGGATTCTGATGACTTTTCCGCAAACGTGACCTTAAAGCGTGACCTTATTGTTGTGTAGGGGGGGTTAGGGACAAAAGGTCGAAAGACAAAAGGTCGAAAGGACAAAAGGTCGAAAAGGACAAAAGGTCGAAAGGACAAAACGTCGAATTGGACAAAAGGTCGAAAGGACAAAACGTCGAACGGGACAAAAGGTCGAAAGAAAAAAATATCAATGTGATCCAAAAGGTGAAAGGGACAAAAGGTCAAAATAGATAAGAAACTGAAACGGAGAGAATCAATCTCGCACCAGAGTTGACCTACATAATTGCCAAAAAATGTGATCTTTTATTTTCACAATTTATAACAATTAATCTATATACATAAAAATAAATTTCTGTCTGTCTGAACCTTATAGACTCGGAAACTATTGAACCGATCGGCGTGAAAATTTGTATGAGGAAGATTTTGGGGCCGGGGATGGTTCTTAAGATGGTTCGAGACCTCTCCCCGCTTTGGAAAGGGGGGCTTCCATACAAATGAAACACCAATTCCTTCATTACTTGAGATCTAATCAGAGAATAAATCAATTTTATGTTCGAAGTTCGACGGGTCTGCCAGTAAAAAATAAAAATAAAATTCATGCAGTGAGTACAGCTAATAGATGGATATTTGAGTTCTGAATGTCACTTCGATTTGACAAAATGGCGAACGCCGCACGCCGTGTCTTACACGCAGGTGTATTTTTAATGCACGCGTCTGCGTAGCTGAACGTGCACTATTTTGGCAGATCAATAACATTAAGAAAACCTAGAAAACCATCCATTATTTGCACACATTGAATGAATTTTATTTAATTGTGAAAAATAAGAAAGCAATTTTTTATTGCCATCTGTATAGGACAACTCTGTCTCGCGCAATACAGGTTTTATTCCTTTCCTAATTCAACAATCTTTTTTATCACTAACAGAACTATCTAGATATTCATAATTTTGTTTCATAGTCATAACTCCTTCTTTGAAAATTGCTCATTCTTCAACATTGATTAATGAGTTGAGTGTGTAATTTCTGCTAATACACAAAACTTGTTATCAACTTGTTCTTGGTCGACCTTTTGTCCTTTTCGACCTGTTTGTCCTTTTCGACCTTTTGTCCCTTTCGACCTTTTGTCCTTTTCGACCTTTTGTCCCTTTCGACCTTGTGTGCTTTTCGACCTTTTGTCCTTTCGACCTTTTGTCCTTTCGACATCCTGTCCCTTTCGACGTTTTGTCCTTTCGACCTTTTGTCTTTTCGACCTTTTTTCTTTCGACCTTTTGTCCTTTCGACCTTTTGTCTTTCGACCTTTTGTCTTTCGAACTTTTGTCATAGATTCGTGTAGGGGTTATCACGCCTATCTAGAGAGTAAAAGGTTGGGGATTCGAGTTCCTCCAAGACACGTGGATTCTTTTTCGCAAATTTCATATCAATTTGTCCATTTCGAAACATGTGCTGTGCATATGCACAGCCAAGATGTTTAACAAAAAAATGGTTTTCGTACGGCCGAGTTACCGAATAATATGCAATTAATTGATAGGATATTGTGTTAGTTTTAAAGGATATTCTATCTGGATTCACTTCGGTACGCGTACTAGTTTATTAATTTCAAGGCCACACAAAGCACTCCTCAAGATTGACGACTTGTATTATTGGGCTTCGTGGCCGTGTGGTTAGTGACGTCAATCGTTTAGGCGCATGTGCTGTGGAGTGTGGGTTCGATTCCCGCCCCGGTAAGAAGAAAACTCGTAAAGAGAAAAGTTCTCCACTGGGTGTTGTGTGAATGTTCTATCCGTTGGCTCATGCTAGATGTTAAGTGTTCAGTCTGTGCGACCTTTGGTCGAAGATGGTGATTCTGTCTTTATATATTATTATCATCATCATAAATCTCCAATATCGAAAGATTTGGATATTCTTCTGACTTAGATTCTATCCGTCAGCTTCATTTTGCATTTTCCAAAAAAAATATGGATTCTACATCCATCAGCGTAAGTCCAAATCGAATTTACATGCAATCTTATTTTGCAAGAGTCATTCTATACCAGCATCGAATAAGAAAACTTTTTCATCGTTATCATGTTTTGGAAAGTCATAACCAATGCATAGTACCAATGCCATTGCAATCCCGAGCAACCGACGGATGGCAAAAATCGATTTGCTCCGAAGTCGAATGAAAGAGTTTAATTTCCCCACAGAATGGAGATGCTTCACACAAATCTCGCGCCATAACTGACATTCGGAGGTGTGGTTCTGTGACAAGATTCCGAAAATCTATTTCGACGACGACGGTAATTTCCGACAGCCCACCGCACCGCCGCATCGCAGTGGAGAACCTATACACAAAGTGAAGAATGCGCGTTCCAAATTGGAATCCGATTGACATTTTATGTCAATTGGAAACCAACTTCATCGTACAAATGGATCGCGCAGGTATCAATAAGGTTGCTTTACAGTACTGATAAAGCTGAGGCTTCGTCAAAGCTTGAAGACATATATGTATTTTTAATCAAGCTTTGTAGCAAAGCTTGATTTTAGGGCTGTGCAAATATTGATATTATCGGATGAAATTTATCGATACGATATCCGATATCATTGAACTCAAATATCGCCGATATCGATAAATGTTTGTAATCGACTTATAAAATTATGATCCCCAATTAAATCAACTAAAAACTACATACACTGGCTCACTGACTACATCGTGAAAAACATATGTACACACTTAACTTATTTTACAGTATTCGGTAAATTTTACCGAAATCTCAACACCAGAACTGTTCGGTAATTATTTTATAGATTTTTTGTAACTTTTTCCATTGTTCAACTGTCAGAATCACCGAAAATTAGTAAAATTATTTACCGAACACTTCTGCTGTTGAGATTTCGGTAAAATTTTACCGAAATCGGTGATTTATTTTAAGTGTGTAGCAAGCCAATCACATTTTTAAAAATGTCCATTGTTGTATCTGGTGTTGGGAATTTGGGCTCATCAGTACCCGCTAAGTGGAAAGGCAAAACGCATGAACGATAAAGCTTAGAAAACCCTCGACAGGAAATCTAAAATCATTCATAATAAACCACAGGCGGTGAAAGTTATTTCATGAAAATCATTTTCGTTTGCGGTAAAAACCAAGATGGATAAGAGCGACTAAAATTTTCGCCGATACCGATATATCACCAAATGAATATTGTCGATATCGATAAAGCTCCATTGTGCACGTTATTTTATTTACCAAGTACAGCAGGAATATGTTGAAATATCCTAAAAGATCTACAAGGTGGCAACAGTAATATGATGCACCTCAAATGTTATAAATATGATGAATAAAACTTGAAATACCACATCTTAAAAACGTGTCAGAAATTCGCTCGCTTATCAAGTATTTCACCCAAAATTTAAATCAGTTGGGTTAAAAAATGGAAATATCGATGGTTTTTTTTCTGATGAATGAACTGTTTACATATCATATCTTTCAAACACAACTAAACCAATAAATTTCAATCTTTCACTGGATAATCCTGAAAGTGATCACAGCTATTATTGAAATGAAATGAGAAAATTCTGACAGCGTTCAGATCAAAATCGTCATCGTCAATCATATTTACTTATTAGTTCATTTATACTTTGAATTTCTTATATTTGTCTCGTTTGCAGGAAATTGCCACAGATGTCGAGTCGGAAGGCGTACTGCAGGAAGAAGCCAGCATCATCCACCACGTGCTAACGCAATTATCTCGATACCAGGTAAGATGCAATCAGAGCAGTTTGTCTCAAAGCTAAAAGGAAAAAAACGGAAACATAAGGAAGATAATGAACAAGAAATGTGCAGATCGGATTAATACTTTTAATTTGTACCACCTTTCGTCCTCACAGGAGGATCGACAGATGAATGCGAGCCAAAAGTGGAAATTGCCGCCCAACGGACAACCCATTTGCCTATTCAGTGGAAACACACACTCAAAGACTGTAATACGACCGGATGATGACAGTGAGTACAGTTTATTTTCTTAGACTAATTTTTGCTGCGAAATGTGACAAATTCTTACATGTGGAGAGCATCCCAAATGTTTGCTACAATGCAATAGATATATACATACATACGAAACGAATTCTCCTCCTAATTTCGTACTACGAAAAATCTTACAATAAATTACAGTTCTCATTTTTCGATGTTTTTTTATGGATCATTGGGACGTTTATAGTGAAATTCGTCCCGTGACTACGTGTGTATACTGAACGTAAATAATATTAAATATGTTGGAGTCAATCACTGAACACATCTTTCAATAAAACATTCAAGGTAATCTGAATGGACTGTTTTAATGTATCAAAATCACTAGCTGTCCACTGTCGATGCCAATCGAGAATAAATTCATTTTCTCATGAAATATATTTTAGTTTAGGTTTCCTCGCTGAGATTAAAACATTGATAAAATGAGATCCATTTGTGTTAATGGTTGCTTTTACATTATCTTTAGCAATCTTTCCACAGGCACAGCTTTCGACGCTTAACGTGTTTTGTCGCTACACATCTAACTATCCCACGTACAAACGAATTTTAGCGAACATGGAAAAAGGCGTATATCGGCAGGCAGTGGATCTTTCTTATTACAAGCCCATTCTTTGTTCATGCATCCGCGTAGGGGAATTGTGGGTAAAACCGACACTGCGGGTGAAACCGACACCACTTCAAATCTCTGATTTCAAGTGATTATCGGACACTAATTTATACACACTTTGAATAAACGTTTGATTTCTTGTAATTCTGTATTAACTGGCGGAGACGTGTAAGAGTCATAAAAAAATAGACAATTAGCATTGATCACCACCAGGAGATGAGTTATGTAAAATTTTGGCATCGGTTTATAAGCTTTTTCGACAATAATTTGTTGAATTTCAGTATTTAATCCATCTCTGATCCATAATTAAACATCATTTTGTGTATGTTGTGGAAAAATAGTAAACTTTTCTAATTATAAACGTCCACATGTATCTCATCATTATTATGTTATCAGTTGGGGTAAATTCGACACCTGCCATCGAATCACGAAATACCTCTGTTATACACAACTTTTTTAAATAAGTGAAATGTAGGTCAATATTTACAGTAGTCAGTAAATTTGTTACTAACATTCTTATACTCCATATATTTTTCACCGACTCAATAAAGAAACTAAATAGAATATGATATATGGTGATGATTTTAAATAAACATGATTTAAATAAACAGCACAAGTTGGGTCGAGGCAGCTCTCTTTGTTTATAATTTCATTCATGAGATGGAGTGAGAAAACTACCTACTATTAAGTTTAAAATTGGAACTTCGTACTCAAAGTTAAATTCTTTCAACTTTTTTTTAGGTTCTTTATTTTTTCTGTGTAGGTATAATGCTTCGACAACTTCTTTCCGACATATTAAATACGAGACACTTAAATACAGTTCAGAACTTGAGGACCTCAAGTTGAGGTTGATATAAGCATATCTGTCATGATTCATAATATCAATTAAATTGCTCAAAGGTGTAGCCTAATTCGTTTATATTTTATTATACTACCCCCGGAGATCAGTACGACAAAATTTTAATTTAATATTTGTAACGGCCTTATAAAAAATTATTAATTTAAAAAAACTGCAGAACAGCTGAATAATGTTCTGATTTCAAGTAAATTCACTAAGTTAAAATTAAATTCAGAATACTAAAAATTTGAGAACTCATCTTCATTATTAAAATTTCGGTTTCCCGAGTCCCGTTGCAATCCAGTCCATTTTATTTTCAATAATGCGCCTTTACGAATATCAACAACAACCAAATGTCGGCATTTTGTGAGAAAATTTTACTTTCTACTGTTGAATGGCTACATACGCTTCCGCGGCGAATAAAATTGCTTCCGCAACCATCGCTGGCGGACATCACCGCTACCTACGACATCATTATTGCTATTAAATTTTCTGCACTTTGAAGAAAATTTGTATCAAATCAACTCTCTTTCGTTTAATATGGTGTTTCTGAAGGGAATTGAATCACGCATCGTGATACGCCTCTATAACCACTAACAGTAGCCAATCGATTGTCCGAATCTTGCGATAATAAGTATTTCACTTGCTGCCGGCAATGGCCTCTCGACGATTTACCACAATGCTGATGACGACCAGACGTTGATTTACAGCAACGCAGCTACAGATTTTGATTTTCAATTTGTTGCAGTAACTACGCAACCAAGCCCATTAGCCTCACCCCTTTCGATGAATTAGTGATTGGAAAGATAGTTAAAAGTAAATCGGCCTTTCATCAGGGCATTCAATTTTACATGTGAAAAAGATGGAGTCAGAGTAAAATGGAGAGGCAATATCTTTGAAAAATCGCAAATCGCAAAATGATTACGTTCAAGTGGTGGTGATTTTTAACAAGTGACATTACCTTGCATGGTGTTTGTTAGTGATTTCAAAGGCGCAGTATTAAAACAAATCGTCCCTTTTCGGGACCACCATTTTACCCAGAAAAAGGTTGGATTTGCCGTATTTTAATTTGATGTTCGAGTAAAGATTTCTCAGTTCAATCAAAGTTAAGTGGTTTCAGAACATTGTCAATTAATGTCCAAGTCGCGTGGTCCAATACACGGAAAATTCCGTGTATAAATATTACGGGGATTAAACCACCCGACTTTGACATTAGTTTACAATGTTCTGAAAACTCATATGTTAATATGTACATTATGTGCAAGATATTGATTTGAAAAATGTATTGGGGGTAACCACTTTCCCTTCGATGGGACTCGACCTATGTTTGAAAGATAGTTGTTTTACTTTCATTCAGCAAACAATGTTACTCGGGACATTCTTCATCAGCAAATGCACTGATAAAATAGAGGTACTCTTATCTACGCAATGCGCTGAGGTTTGAGCTTGACGACCGACTTGGGAAATACGACATTTGTTTGGAAAGGGGCCGTTCACAAATTACATAACGCAAGTTTGGGCAATTTTAGACCCCCTTCCTCAGCCTCGTCATACTTTTTGTATAGAAGATTTAATTTATTTGTATGAACCGTAACGCTTGGTCTAACCCCATCCCTCCCTCTACAGCATTACGTAATTCATGAGTGATCCCAAAGACACATTAAAAAACCGGACCTAGTTTATTGGATCGCAATGAGAAGCTCAGGAAAAGCGCGGAAAGTAAAATTTTAACAAGAAAGGAAAGAATATTTTTTATACTTTTGGTCTTCTGAATTCATTTTTAAATCAGTGTATTCTTTTAAAATCAAAGCACTTTCCAGCTGTTCTGGTGTTATTCAAGTCTAGACTAACATCTGAAAAGGGCGTAACAGCCAAAAATTATTCTTTCGGATTCCTCATGTACATCAAAAGCTATATAAATAGACAAAAACTGGGAAGAATAAATTTTGGCTGTTACGCTTGAAACAAGTTGATCTAAAAGTATTTTCAATTAGTAACACAAACAAAAACAAACCTGAATCTTGTGCAAAAATTTCACTTGAAATCTGCTGAAGCCGACTACAGCCACTCGATGGCTTACTACTGAATTGCATTCGATTAAATTTTCGCCGAAGATCGCACCGGCACTGATAGGAAAGGGCCGTTTGGCCGAATACCGTTCGGCCGAAGGCCACAAGGAAAGTTGTTTGGCCGAATAGGTATGGCCCAATAGCCGTTTGGCCGAAAAGGTCATTTGGCCGAAAAGGTAATTTGTCAGAAAAGGACATTTGACCGAATAGGTTATTTGACTGAATAGAACATTTGGCCGAAAAGGATATTTAGCCAAATAGGACGTTTGGCCGAATAGGTTATTTGGCGGAACCCGAGCAGGAGCGACGACCTTGATAACAGAAATTGGTATGATTTAGCCTTGCATAAGAGGTAAAATACCAAAAAATAATACCAAAAACTTATATGCAGAATACTTGAGGCTTACCATTATGCTTAGGTATTTCAATACCAAACGAATAATAATTGGATATGCAATTGGTATTGAAATTCAATTTAATAACTGAGTTTGTTATGGCTTAAGTATTGTGCATAATAGTTTTTGGTATTATTCTTTTGGTATTTTAGCTCTTATGCAGGGCTAGTTCATAACAGAGTGTGGTATCAATAACAGAATTAAGTATTATTGAGCCAATTTCTCCTGCTCGGGAATAGGTCATTTAGCCGAACCTCCAGAACATTTCGCGCATTCTCAAATGTCATTATGGGGCACACAGAAAAATTTCCAATAAGTCATTTGATTTCTTTGAACTGGGCAGGATGACCTGAGCTTGATTTGAAACAAGCATTGCGCATCTACTTGACTGTAGATCTGACGACCTGAACTCAAGGACGTTTTGGATGGCCCTCAGTGTATCGAAATGCAGATAGATTGGTATAACGTTTCTTGGGAGGTATCTAAGGATCTGTTGGGAAGGGTTTTGATAGCTGCCGAAAACATTTTCGAGGCCGTTGTTGCGTAGGTCTTACGAGCCGAACTTCAGAACATTTCGCGCGTTCTCGAATGTCATTATGGGGCAAACAAAAAAATCCAAATAAGTCATTCGATTTCGTTGAACTGGGCAGGATGACCTGAGCTTGATTTGAAACAAGCATTGCGCTTCTACTTGATTGTAGATCTGACGACCTGAACTCAAGAACGTTTTGGATGGCTTTCAGTGTAATGAAATGCAGATAGATTGGTATAACGCCTCTTGGCAGGTATCTAAGGATCTGTTGGGAAGGGTTTTGATAGCTGCCGAAAACATTTTGGAGGTCGTTGTTGCGTAGATCTTACGAGCTGAACTTCAGAACATTTCGCGCATTCTAGAATGTCACAATGGGACACGTAGAAAAATTCCCAATGAGTCATTTTATATCTTTGAACTGAGTAGGATGTACTCTGAGTATTTTTATATGCACATTACCTTTCGCTTCTATGGTAGAATTCAAGACCTGAACTCACGGATATTTCGGATGAACTGGAGTGCTCCAAAATAGTATCTTCAACACATAAAATTGATAACATATATGTCTACAGTTGTTTGTGATATTTTTCCCTCCTGTCTGGCACAGTTTGGTTTATTTCGTGATCAGATTTTAAGAAATATGACCATAACTCTCTCTATGGATTTCAATATCGGTAATTACAGTAATCAGATAACTTGGAAACGTTCAAAATCACATCAACTTGATATATCTCATGTATCTACTTTATTTTATGACACCAGAACTTTATTGCCCTTGAATACTGAAGAAATTTGGCCATCATAGCAAAAAATAAGGAAAAAACACAGACATTTTCAAAACTCATGAACGCGGGGAGGGGTCAAGCGGGGCGGCACTTTAGTCAAAAGAAATCCCTACTAATCCCCTTTGAGAAAAGTCCGGGGTCATGAAATTTGGTCAACGCTTTACTGAGAACGAGCACTTTGAAGGAGGTGACTGTCGTCCCGGCCTTTTAAGGGTTAAGGAAAAAACGCCCAAAGTGCTGAGCACCACTGGAATAGATCATGTGGCCGAAAATGTCGTTTGGTCGAAATAGTCGATTGGCAGAAAGGGGCATTCGATTGAACGGGTTGACATGTTTGACCATATTACCCGTTGAACAAATGACATTTTAGGCCGTATGACCCCAAAAAGACATTTTCAGCCAAACTGCCCTTTCTGCCAAACGACCATTTCGGCCAACGACTATTCTAGCCAAACGACCAGATAGGGCAAACGGCTTATTAGGCCAAGTTACCAGTTCGGCCGTATGTTGCTATTAGCCAAATGGCATTTTTGGCCGAACCGTTTTCGACCTAATAACCGTTTCGTCCGAATAGAATTCGGCTAGATGACTTTCGGTTCAACGTGTTATTCGGCCGAATGGATTTCCGCCAAACGACCCTTTCGCTTTTTTAATTTTTTCCCTTGGAAATTCCGATGAACTTTTCGTCAAAATTTCAGCGAGTTTGCCGTGAAAACTCATAATAGTTTTTCGAGGATATTCCAATGAATTTGCTGTGAATAATCTCCTATGGAAGTTCCATTAGAATTTTCCAGCAAAATTCCAATTTTTTTCGTTAGAAATTCCTCTCGGGTCTCGAACCATCATAGAAACATTTATTGTCATTAAAAAATACCCTCAGGCTCCATTTGCTTGATTAGTAGAAATTTGTGTTTTATTCGTATGGGAGCCCGTCTTCCATAGGGGGAGGAGCCTCAAACCATCTTAGAAACCTTCCACGGCCCGAGACACCTTTCTATACAAAATTTCACGCTGATCGGTTCAGTAATTTCTGAATCTATAAGAACAAGACAGACAGAAATTCATTTTTATGTACAGTCAAACCTCCATGAGTCGATGTTCTATGACTCGATATGGACTCTTAGAAGCAAATTATGCCATAAAAAAATATTTTCTGGGTTACTACGATGGTCCATTCAAATAGCTTCCCAGGGACTTTCTATTCCACATCTCGACATTTCCATGAATCGACGGTCCCTTCAATATTGACTTAGAGAGGTTTGACTGTATATAGATTTCAAACAATTTTCTTTGAGAATTCCAAGCCGCTTCCTTTGGAAATTTTAAAGAATTGCTTTTGGAAACTCCAAAGTATTTTTCGTAGAAAATCCGGAAAAAAATCCAAATAAATATTTTTTTAGGAAAACTTACAAGGTCATTGAACTTTTCCTGCAAATTCAAAAGACCCGTCCGTAAGTGTCTTGAAAATATCTCGAAAAAATCGAGAAAATCGATAACTAATCTAACGCAATAAAAACTGTCACGTCGAAAACCACTGATTTGGACCAGTGCAACCTCTACACTTGAGTGCTGGCCGATCAAACGATGATTTTCTGCTAAACCGCAGCAGAATCCATCGTTGAGGTTGGATAGTCAATAGTAACCACCGGAAGGCCACCTCCGATGTTGATGGTATTCCGTTGCGACCACGAGTATCGAGTATCCAACGCTGCTGTGTCCGCTTTCCGCGAAATCTTGTTTGAGTCCAAAAGTAGCCCAATTTTGAATTTTGAATTTTGAAAAGAATTGAAATCCATCAAGAAACGGCTGAGATATTTAAATTCAAAGTATATATCATACTTTCGTGATGCTCCTCAATTTTCACAAATTTTTGTCTTGAAATCAAGAAACTGCCTGGCATTGACACATCTAGTTTTTATTATGTTTCCAAGCGTAATTCAATTCTGCTTATTAAATAACGACTTCACATAGAACAGTACGAATTCTATGAGGAACACCACACTGCTGAAACTCCAACCATACACCGTTATTTTCCACACCAATTGCAGCTCATCGAACGATATTATTCTGCGCCTATACTCATCGGATTTCAAATTATCGAGGTCCCCATCCCAGGCGGTCTTATCGACAAAGTGATACAAATCAGCTTGAGCAAACGCAGTGGCGTAAAACCGTAACAGTTCGATCAGTTTCAAATGGGGAAAACTCAGGAGAAATCCCAGTAGCGGAAATGGAAGCATTTCCACTCGTGATTTGCCGTATGATGTACAATCCCGTATGTATGTCGGATCGTCCTGGCAAAGTTTTTTCACCACATCTATAGTCCTAGGGGATCCGATAAAGCAGCCCTCCGAAAACTTATGAACTTTTAACGTAGATTTGCCATGCATGAAGTTGAAATTCGGATCATAGATATCCAAAAACCACATTGGATTGCAGCATTTGTTCACTAGGTCCAGTTTGTCTAATGGTGGATAGTGACACGGTTTGGAGATGGCAGCAGTAATCAACGATCCGTATGAAGAAGATAGAATGAAGGTTCCTGTTACGAATATGGTAACAACCAAGCGTGTGGTTTTCGATCGGTATCTTTCATTGGGGGTGTTGATTAGAATTCGAACTAGCTCCAACGCTGTCCGTGAGAAGTCGAAATGATTTGGTTCAATCATCCACAGCGACAACAGAACTACTGAAATGGTTATCAAGATGCACATCCAGGTTCCAATATCGAATGGATCGATTAGGAGGTGCTCCAACGGTCGCTCACGATTTGAAGGCACAAGAATGAAGTACGTAGGTACAATCTTATGCATACTGAAGAATATTTCGTCAAACAAGTGGGAAATTGGAAAAACGTGGACATCTACTTCCACAGGTCGAGTGTATGTAAAATTATGACGAAATGCAATCGATTTCCAAAATTCCTGCATTGATTTTTTCGCGTAAACTGGGGAAAAACTGATGGATGTATCCGTGTAATACAAATCTTTCGGCATTTCCGGACCGTGATCAATTGTTTCATTAAAACTTATCTTTCCAGATGGATAATCAACATGTACCGTTAAGTACTCATTATTGTTTATGAGTATGAATAACGTCTCATATCCGTATCATTTGATTACTGATCTATTGGGAAAGTTTCTATGAAACATAACTTCCTCCATTAGAATTATCGATTTAGAGTGTCCAAGTAGATAAGCATGTGACTGTAATAAAAATATGAGGGATTGCAATTTGGACATCAAAAACTATTTCATACTGACCTTGTAGATTGCTGAAGAGTCAAATATCACACAATCCCGTTTGAGCATGACATCATGCAGTATCTTTGCCTTATTTGACACCATGAAGGGCGTATTCAGTTTTTGAAGAAGTCGATTTGCCCACAGCACGAAATGCTCAGATTCGTTAATGACCAGCACCGTTTTGATGGGTTTTGGGCAAAACGAGGCATACGTTTGGAGGATAAAATCCGGTAATAATTCTGGGGTATTATGAAACGGGTTGATTTGTCCCGTGCAAACTGTAAAAGTGAGCGCAGCTAGACCTATCTCGAAAAGAAACTTCTTCATTGCTGCGACCATTGTCGAACGCACAGGTTGATTTAATATTGTGACTAGTTACATATACCTCATTTAGTAGCCCGTGGCAAATGGAATTTGCTAATAAGCATAACCGTGAATGCAGATATTCTAAGCTTTTATCGCGAAAGTATGACTTAAAATAATGTAACTTGGCCGATAACAACATTGGTTCGACGTTCAGCATTTATGAAAAAGCAGAAGATAATAATGGGCGTTTAATGTACTTTTATGGGGACTTCGGTCTTTATTTACACTCTAAATTTTAAAAGGAGATTTTCTTCACGGTCTTACAAAAGTCCTTACAAAAATGTACAAGTCCTTCCTTAGCCGTAGGGATGAATAGCCTTATGAATTAATATTCCTCAAATAACAGACCAAACAAAAAAAACTTTGGCCTAGCGGTAAAAGTTAGTACTAGTTTTGACTACTGACTATTCCAGTTTCTCGGGGACTTCCGGAACCGATTTCAAGGAGCCAGAAAATCTGGAAACATCATATTCAAAATGAAAGTAAATCGGGATCAAAAACAGTGTTTTATGTTTTCAGCAGATGTTTCAGACATATGTATTGTCTGTGCTCAAAAAAACTTACGTTGTCTGTGCTCTGGGGTCAAATTGACCCCAAATTGAAATTGTTATAACTTTTTTAATGTTAGGCCAATTTTGGATTTCTTGGTCTGTTTCGAAAGATAATTTAATCATCTTTCAGGTCGTTACCGAAGATTGACCATAGGTGGGCGGGTACATCGCGGGGAGGGGTTTTAGTGAACAAGGGTACAAAAACAGTGATTTTTCATGATTATTTTACTTATATCCGAAAATCCTTCCCATTTTGAACTGCAACTTGTTTAAAAAGGCTATGCAGGAAGGCATGTGCTTTGGCATGAGGCGTTGATAAGTTTAGAACTCGGCCGCCAGGTGGTGGTATATTTGAATTCATTATTTTAGACTACTCAAGATATTCCGATATATAGAATTCTCCTCAGTGTAAATATTCTTATCGCACAATTTAAAAAATGGGAAGAAGTGCTCATTATATTGAGCACCGCTTTGTAGTGCTAGACATCCTGAACAATGTTGCCGAATACAACTTGGGTGTAGGTATGAGGGATCTCAAGCTAAAGCAATATTTCATATATGCAAGAATATTGCAAGTACACTAGCGCCGCCTATTTGTAAATTTCCTTATTATTCATTCCGTTACATGACAGTCTATTCCCACCAGACGAAATTTGTTAAAGACGTCATCTTTACGAATTTCAAAATTGTGCGATAAGAATATTTACAATGAGGAAAATTCCATATATCGGAGTTATTTAGTAGTAGTCTAAAATAATGAATTCAAATATACCGCCACCTAGCGACCAAGCGCTAAACTAATCAATGCATCATGTCAAAACAGACGCCTTCCTGCATAATCTTTTTGAAAAGGTGCAGTTCAAAATGGGTAGGATTTTCGGATATAATAAAATAAGCATGAAAAATCACTGTTTTTGTACCCTTTTTACGAAAACCCCTCCCCGCGATGTACCCGCCCACCTATAGTCAATCTTTGGTAACGACCTGAAAGATGATTAAATTATCTTTCGAAAAAGCCCCAAAAATCCAAAATTGGCCAAACATTAAAATAGTTATAGCAATTTCAATTTGGGGTCAATTTGACCCCAGAGCACAGACAACGTAAGTTTTTTGAAAAAAGGACACTGTAGCGCATATTTTCAAGATTTTTCAAGCGAATTTGCACCTAGGAGACAGATCTCGGCGAGTTTTACCAAACTACCAAAAATTAGGAGAATCGGTTGAAAACTAAAAAAATGGCAGCCACTCAAAGTGGCCTGGGGTCATATTGACCCCAGAGCACAGACAAAAGGTTAAGGAATTAGCTATGTTCCGTTCTATTATCACATAAGCCCTCAGCATAGAATCCATTTGTCACCGTAATTCGCCTTTTATAAGACAAGTTTAGTACTACTCAATTTAGTTTCGCTATGTTGTATTCATTACAGATACGTATTTCGACCTCAATTGTAAGGCCGTCCTCAATGTCTCGTACTTGACTCAACTTGATGTGACACTAAAGATAGCCTTACAGTTGAGGTCGAAATCTTCTTCTTCTTCATCTTCATTGGCATTACATCCCCCACTGGGACATTGCCGCCTCGCAGCTTAGTGTTCATTTTGCACTTCCACAGTTACTGCGAGGTTTCTAAGCCAAGTTACCATTTCTGAATTCGTATATCATGAGGCTAACACGATGATACTTTTATGCCCAAGGAAGTCGTGACGATTTCCAATCCGAAAATTGTCTAGACCGGCACCGGGAATCGAACCCAGCCAACCTCAGCATGGTCTTGCTTTGTAGCCGCGCATCTCACAGCACGGTTAAGGAGGGCCCTCGAAGTACGTTTCTGCAAAGATTACAATGAGGTGGAATTAAATGGAATGGACGGCCTTACAATTGAGATCGAAACACGTATCTGTAATGATTACAACATAGTAAAACTAAATTGAATAGTACTGAACGGCAGCCCTTACTTTACCTTACGGCAGCCCTTACTTATGATCCATAACTAAGCTAAAATTTAGCAATAATAAGAAAATATATTCCTTTAACATAGTCAAGAAAAACAATAACATTCTTGTTGTGTTGTGTTCAAATGATCCATAAATCCATAAAAACTATATTTTGATTCATAAAATTTCAAATTTGCGCAATTTTTATCCTGATGATGATTTATAATTTTGGTCATATGATCCATAATTTTGTTTATATGATCCATAATTTTGATAATGAGATCCGTAATGCTTGGAGAGAAGGCCAATGAAACTAAAATTAATTGATCCACACATTTTGACGTAGAACTTACGTCTTTCTTTACTATACTGGGTGTCATTTAGATTTTTGGAAATCAAGAGCGTTACGCTGAAAGGGAAGATTTCGAACATTACTAGCACCTTCATCTTTCGATGGATTTTGAAGATTTATATATCAATCGACTCGGACACTCTCCAGCAATTTGTCAATATTATTGAAACTTAGGATTATTAACCATAAGCTATTGAAATTTTCAATTCTTGTCAAAGCCAATAAAAATTCCATATATGACGAATTTCGCGCCAACTCGACCAGCGGTTGGCAGCACCACCACCTCAGAATCGAATGAAACTTGGTGGGCATAAAGATATGGTATTTCTAAGCTACTCTGCATACTTATTTTTTCAAAAATTGTCAAGAGTAACATTTGATGAGGGACTAATTTTTTTTCATTGATTTTTTGAAAATCGATATAACTCTAAAATGACAAGACTTACAAAAAAGTGTTGTATGGCGGACTGTCGTGCAATTCCCAGAAGTTTTTTGGAAAAATATCCAAAAAATTGTAAACCGATTTCTACACTGAAAAAAATTAGTTTTAGAAATTAAAATCGATATTACAAAAAAACCTCATCTTAGAAATCGATGAAATTTCTTCTGCAGATAGGTATTTTAATTATCTAACTTTTATGGGAATAATGTTCCTGTGACATATTTAAGGAAAAAAAGTTTTCCTAACAAAAACTTTTTTCATATCCATATTGAGAGAAATTTTATTAGCGTGTTTTATGCCTACAGCGCCAAATATAGGTTCAGCAGCCTATCATTAACCAACGACACATTTTGGACGTATACAAATTTGCTTAGGAAGCAATTTAGCATAATCTAATATTAATGTGGACCAACATTTGAAAAGGGCGTATATTTTCCTAGATTTCTATATCAATGTTACACACAAATGACCATTTGATGGACTATTATAAATTTGTCCAAACTATAAAATTTGAAATATTAAAGAGCGTTTCGTTCACCGAGAAAATAAATCAATGAATGTAAAGATTAAAATTGGTATAGCTTTATTGCATTTTTTTTATATTAATAATATTTTCTCATTTTTTTTATTTTTTTCTTCAATTTTATTTGTTACTACATTTAATTCTTATTTCTATTTCAATGCTCATTAATTTGTTAATTTACTCGAACAATTTGGAAACTTTTGGGCATCAGCGTTGGAATATTTTTTAGCCAGGATTTTATCATGAGCGATTTGTATAAAAGAATGAAACTTTTGTGTGCCAGGTATAGTTTTTGCTTTTTTTAAAGTTAATCAAACTCTTCTGCCATTGTTGAGTATTGCTCATTCGATATATAACAGAAATGTAATTTAGTGATATTTTTGTCTGTTTGTGTGACTGCTCAACTCCCGAAGAGTCTTAATAGTATTTTAAAATCTTTGGCTAGACTTGCTCGTTTTGCCATTCGTTTGAGAGTGCCACCTATAGCATCGCAAGGGCCTTTTCCGTGCAATGTTGCAAAAAAGTGCCATTCTGCTTCTAAGTCATGTTTTAAACTGAAACTGCACAGACTTGCAAAGTTCTTTTTATTTTTATAATGTGCTGCAGCTCCACCAGACACAAAAGTAATTTTTGTAAAATCAATCCACTGTTTCAAAAAGTCAATTAATTTTGAAATGAATAAGTGAACAGCTTTTGTGTCATGGGTCATTACTTCTGATTATATAATAAAGCTTTCGTTTAAGTTTTCTAATTTACTAAAAAAATTTTAAGTAAACTTCAAAAGGATGTACTGTTGCCTGGAAATTATTCCAATGATGAGCAGCATTTTGGATAACGGATGAATAATTTTTAGTGAAATCCAACAGTACAAGTATTTCACTTTGACCTAAAGTACTCTTTTTCTATCAATGCAATTATTTTTTTTTGTGAACCCAATGGTTTCTAAGTTACTTCGATACAAAAAGTCGTAGAAAATACAAACCCTTTTCAAATGTTGGTCCACATTAATGTTAGATTATGCTAAATTGCTTCCTAAACAAATATTTATACCTCCAAAATGTGTCGTTGGTTGATGATAGGCTGCTGAACCTATATTTGGCGCTGTAGGCATAAAACACGCTAATAAATTTTCTCTCAATATGGACATGGAAAAAGTTTTTGTTAGAAAAACTTTTTTTCCTTAAATATGTCACAGGAACATTATTCCCAGAAAAGTTAGATATTTGAAATACCTATCTGCAAAACTCATCGATTTCTAAGATGAAGTTTTTTTGTAATATCGATTTTAATTTCTAAAACTAATTTTTTTCAGTGTAGAAATTGGTTTACAATTTTTTGGATATTTTTCCAAAAAACTTCTGGGAATTGCACGACAGTCCGCCATACAACACTTTTTTGTAAGTCTTGTCATTTTAGAGTTATATCGATTTTCAAAAAATCAATGAAAAAAAATTAGGCCCTCATCAAATGTTACTCTTGACAATTTTTGAAAAACTAAGTATGCAGAGTAGCTTAGAAATACCATATTATTATGCCCACCAAGTTTCATTCGATTATGAGATGGTGCTGCCAGCCCCATAGAAGAGTTGGCGCGAAATTCGTCATATAACCAATCCCGTGCATTCCTAACACGGACATCAGAATACAGTATACCATGGGCCTTCGGGTCCACCGCAATATTTTCTTTGTGTATAAAAGAAGCTGTGCCTGCCGAGTGTGAGTCATTCCAGTTTGTGGCAGCAGCGCGTACTGACGTGCTTTTTGCTCACGCATTTTTTCGTTTGTTCGCTGTGTTTACGTACACAGCATGCAGTCGCCAGCAGAAGAATATGCATGAAAGAATAGGACGCATTTTTTGTCATTCTATGCTTGATGATGGTCGGATGCAGTGGTGTTGGGCCTTTATTGAGGGGGATGATCTGACTTGCCAATGTCCCCAAGGCCCAAATCCGCCAACTTGGATTTCTGGATGGAATTTATGCTCGTTTGTTTACGTGCTCCTTGACTTGTTTCTTATTTTTGTGATTTTTTCAGTAGTAAGCAAACATGTTCAATGAGATGAAAAACGGGACAGTTCCCTTAAAATAGTACATTTTGCCCAAGTCTAAAAATTTGAATATTGAAATTTTAAAACTTTAAACACTATAATCAATAAGAAATCTATACATGCCCTACATTTGCTTGAGTAAATAAGGGCCTAATAGTTAGAAACAAAGCAATTCTGATTATAAATTTAATTGTTAGATTTATTTCCAAAATTTTTGAATAAACAAATTGCAAGGTTGTTACGACTACGCGGATTTCGCGGTTTTCGCGGATTTGGCGCGGATTTACATAACGATTTTAGGGTTTCGCACGGATTTGGCGCGGATTTAGTTTTTGGTTGAAATTCAATAAATAAAATGCTAAATCTAAGGAAGTATATTTGAAAATTACTTTTTTGCCTATCTATAGATGGGCTTTATTTTTATTAGCAAATGTTGTTGAGAACAAATTTACGTTTCAAGGTTAATATTAACATTATTTTGAACCACTCAGCATGATATATTATATCATTCTTCAAAAGTCGTCAGGAATTCTTTCATAATATTGGAATCAATTTCTGCAAGAATTTCTAGGCGATTTCCGTAGGAACACATAAAGAGATTTCTGCAAGTAAGCTCTGAAGATTTTCCGCAGGTTATTTGTGGAAAATTTACTTGAACTCACGACAAAATTCCCAAATGAATTATAAAATAATTTCCCAGGGGAATTTTTGTAAGAATACTCGGAGGAATTCCCACAGATAATTTGGAGCGACTTCTGCACTTCAGCAGATTCAAGGGCAGTTGGATTTTTGCAAACATTTTCATGAAAATTTCCGGGAGAATTTCTGGGATGAATCTGCGCACGAAAGATCTACAGGAGTTCTCGGAGTTTTTAAATTAAATTCCAGTAAGAATGGTCAAAAAAATTCTGCATGAACTTTTAGAAAAGCTTGTTACAAGAATTGAAGAAGAAATAACGGACTAATTTCTGTTGGAGTTTACGCAAATTATTCTGCCGTATTTCCAAAGAAATTTCTTCTGAAATTTCTAAAAATATTGCTCTGGAATTTTTGAAGGAATTTATGCTTGATTCTGACTTTAAAATCAACGGAGCTTGAGCAACTATGTTAGATTTTGTATTATTTGTTTCTTGATATGAATTCAAATATTTACAGAAGTTTTATTTAAAGAACGGAGCTTCATTGTCTAATTCCTCAATATCTACGCAAGTTTGTTTTGTGATCAATAACTACAACAAAGCTGCTTAATTAATTACTTCAAAGGAAATTGCGGTTCTGGCAGATTTTTTAATATTTGCCACGTTGGGGACTTGATTTGGGACTAATCAATATCTCTTAGATGGAAGCAATGCACTCTCCAATAGTCAAGATCTGTCCTGGCCACGTTCTTGCGAATGCTGATGAAGGGGAAGGATGGTTTGTTGGACACTTACCTAAGAAAGATGCAGAGAACTCTACGACCCCTCATAGGTGCCACGGGAGGTTTTGGGATTGTGTGGAGGAAGGTTATTACAGTAGGAATCGTTTTGGTAGAACGTTAAACACGGAAAGAACTAAGATAGAAATACAAAGTAGGAAAGGGACGAGCCTGGAATGGAACCCACGACCTCCTATTTATAAGGCAGAAGCGGTAGCCACTAGATCACCGAGCTCGTCGAGAAGAGGTTCAATAAACTGTTATACAAAAATTGACATTTAACGTGTATTTGCTTAGAATTTTGATCTGGATCGCGCGGATGAATTTCATGTCGCACGGAAATGGCGCGGATTTGGCGCGGAAAATATTTCAGGATCTCCGTAACAACCCTGAGATTGATAATAATTCTACACAACATGTTTCAAATTCATTAATTCAAAAGTTAAAAGTAAATACGTTACGTTTATATAAGTCCTACGTCTACTCGCGGTTATGTTTAAAACATTACCCATTTCTCGTTTTTTTAAATTTATGGATCATATCATCAAAGCTGTGGATCATTTGAACAAAGTTATGGATCAAATTTAGGATCATATTACTGAAATTGTGGATCATCGTCATGTTAAAAAATGTGCAAAATTTAAGTTTGATGAATCAAAATATTATTTTTATGGATCATTTTACAAAGATTTATGGATCATTTGTCATACGTTCATGGGAAAATAAAAAGAATTTTATTCACTTGTCATAAGACGAGTTTGTACAATCCCATCGAATTCCACAACTTAATTGTATCTTGACAGATACTGTTGAGGTCGAAATACGTATCTGTCAAGATACAATTAAGTGGTGGAATTCAATGGGATTGTATAAACTCGTCTTATGACAAGTGAAGACATTCCACTAAAAATCTCAAAATAGTTTTCTTAAAAAAATTTATTGTTTTTCTCTATTAATTGCTAAATTTTAGCTTAGTTAAGGATCGAAAAATTATTCTTTATGGAATCTCCTGAACTATTTTATGGATTTATGGTAGCGTTTTATGGAACATTCAGATGTTATTTACGGATCGTTTTCCATTTTTTTATGGATTCGCCTTTCTTGTTTGTATGCAAAAAACCGTCTTATGACAGAGGTGAAGACATTTCGGGTTCTTTCTAAAATCACGTAACGCTAGATTTGGTGATTTTGAACCTCCACCCTCCCCCTCGTTACACTTTTTGTATGAAAGGTTTATGTTTGCGCTCGCACCAACGAACGGCGTCATCGAGCTGCAGCGCGCGCAGATAGGAAACAATATTGCTTTGTAGCCATTCCTCACATCATCCCTGCTTCGATAGACTGCTACGCGAGCAAATGCTGCATGCATGGTTTGCGCGCCAAACGACCACGCGCCCGAATTTAATTGTTAATTGTCTGTGCTGTTTTAATTGTTCTATTGCCTATAAAAGGCAAATTTTGTCCGTACTTTATATATAGTGTTTATCGTTCCCCACCGAGTAGGCACGCTGCCTCTCGGTGGCAATAAATTAGATTCAAATTTAAAAGTAAAAAAGTGTCGATTATTCGTCGTCGTCGATCCAACTATCTCCACACAACGTAGGGCCCAATCTCTGGCCGCAACAGTTTATTTTTTTGTATGGATCGTTACACTCGGCTTGACCCCCTCCCTCCCCTCCAATCAAGCTCCGTACTAGACTTTGAGGATTTTTGGAGGCTTCTGATCGACTTGAATAGAGGCTTCTGAGGCGGCTTCCTAGCCTCTTGATAGGAGGCTTCCGAGCCTCTTGAGAGGAGGCTTCCAAACATCTTGATAGGAGGTATCCACCTTTTAAAAAAAAGCTTTCGAACCGCTTGAAACAAGGCTTCCGAGCCTTTTGAAATGAGGCTTCCGAGTCTTTTGAAATGAGGCTTCTGAGCCTCCTGAAATGAGGCTTCCGAGCTTCTTGAAATGAGGCTTGCGAGCCTCTTGAAAGGAGGCTTCCGAACCTCTCGATAGGAGGCTTCCGAGTCTCTTGAAAGAAGGCTTCCGAGCCTCTTGGAAGAAGGCTTTTGAGACTCTTAAAAGCAAGCTTTCGAGTCTTTTGAAAGGAAGGCTTCCGAGCCTCTTGAATGGAGGCTTCTGAGCCTCTTAAAAGGCAGCTTCCGAGCCTCTTAAGAGAAAGCTTCCGACCCTCTTGAAAAAAGGCTTCCGAGCCTCATGAAAGGAGGTTTGCGAGACCCTGGAAATGAAGATTTCGAGCCTCTTGAAAGGAGGCTTCCGAGCCTCTTGAAAGGAGGCTTCCGAGCCTCTTGAAAGGAGGCTTCCGAGCCTCTTGAAAGGAGGCTTCCGAGCCTCTTGAAAGGAGGCTTCCGAGCCTCTTGAAAGGAGGCTTCCGAGCCTCTTGATGGGAGGCTTGAGCCTCTTGATAGGAGGCTTCCGAGCCTCTTGAAAGGAGGCTTCCGAGGCCTCTTGAAAGGAGGCTTCTGAGCCTCTTGAAAGGAGGCTGGAGGCCTCTTGAAAGGAGGCTTCCGAGGCCTCTTGAAAGGAGGCTGAGCCTCTTGAAAGGAGGCTTCTGAGCCTCTTGAAAGGAGGCCTGAGCCTCTTGAAAGGAGGCTTCTGAGCCTCTTGAAAGGAGGCTCTGAGCCTCTTGAAGGAGGCCTGAGCCTCTTGAAAGGAGGCTTCCGAGCCTTTGAAAGGAGGGCTGAGCCTCTTGAAAGGAGGCTTCTGAGCCTCTTGAAGGAGGCTTCTGAGCCTCTTGAAAGGAGGCTTCTGAGCTGCTTGAAAGGAGGCTTCTGAGCCTCTTGAAAGGAGGCTTGAGGCCTCTTGGAAGGAGGCTTCTGAGCCTCTTGAAAGGAGGCTCGAGCCTCTTGAAATGAGGCTTCCGAGCCTCTTGAAATGAGGCTTGAGGCCTCTTGAAAGGAGGCTTCCGAGCCTCTTGAAAGGAGGCTTCTGAGCCTCTTGAAAGGAGGCTTCTGAGCCTCTTGAAAGGAGGCTGAGGCCTCTTGAAAGGAGGCTGGAGCCTCTTGAAAGGAGGCTTCTGAGCCTCTTGAAAGGAGGCTTCTGAGCCTCTTGAAAGGAGGCCTGAGCCTCTTGAAAGGAGGCTTCTGAGCCTCTTGAAAGGAGGCTTCCAGGCCTCTTGAAAGGAGGCTCTGAGCCTCTTGAAAGGAGGCTCTGAGGCCTCTTGAAAGGAGGCTTCTGAGCCTCTTGAAAGGAGGCTTCCAGGCCTCTTGAAAGGAGGCTTCTGAGCCTCTTGAAAGGAGGCTTCTGAGGCCTCTTGAAAGGAGGCTTCTGAGGCCTCTTGAAAGGAGGCTTCTGAGCCTCTTGAAAGGAGGCCTGAGCCTCTTGAAAGGAGGCTTCTGAGCCTCTTGAAAGGAGGCTTCCGAGTCTCTTGAAAGGAGGCTTCTGAGCCTCTTGAAAGGAGGCTTCTGAGCCTCCTTTCAAGAGGCTCCGAAGCCTCCTTTCAAGAGGCTTCTGAGCCTCTTGAAAGGAGGCTTTCGAGCCTCTTGAAAGGAGGCTTGCGGTCCTGTTGAAAGGAGGCTTCCGGGCCTCTTGAAAGGAGGTTTCCAGGCCTCTTGAAAGGAGGCTTCCAAGCCTCTGAAAAGGAGTCTTCCGAAATTCTCGAAATGAGGCTTCCGAGATTTTTGGAAGGAGGCTTCCGAGCCTCTTGAAAGGAGGCTTCTGAGCCTCTTGAAAGGAGGCTTCCGAGCCTCTTGAAAGGAGGCTTCCGAGCCTCTTGAAAGGAGGCTTCCGAGCCTCTTGAAAGGAGGCTTCCGAGCCTCTTGAAAGAAGGCTTCCGAGCCTCTTGAAAGGAAGATCAAATCAAATTTTCAGAGAACATGATGAAGAATCAGATGAGCGCTGTGGAGCAAAATCGATTTTTTGAACCACCCTACTATGCATACTAGCCTGGTTTTCTGTTGTTGATGGTAAGCACGAGTATCGCCAATTAGGTCCATTTGTGAGCTGATTTTTTTACTGGTATTACGTTAGAAGTAAATCTGCAAAGGAACCCTGTAACATCAAAAACCGTGCGTTCTCGATCAGCTTACTTTCCTTAAAGAAATTGATTTAATTTCAATATATTTTTATATATTCATTTCTGAGGAATACTTCGTTTGGGTCACTTTTAGAACTTTAATGAAAAACCTTTCTGTTGAAGACCCATGGACCTATCCACCCCAACCCCTATACAACCGAATTTAGTCACGTTTGAGTTGCTGCTGCTAGGGACTCGTTTATTTGAAAAGTTATAGCCGTTTTTCGATTAAGTGTCATTTTTTCAAAATCAAATAAAACTTTTGAAACAAAAACCGCTCTCTCAGTTTTCCCACCATAAACGAAGAAAAGTGCGAACTTTTGAATAGAACCAATAGATTAAAAAAAAGTTTGCTACATTTTGAATTATCATCATTTGAGCTAAACATTTTTTTCAAAGAAAAATTCAGAAAGAGATAGATCCATGATTCTTCGACGAAAATCCCGTCAAAAATTGTATCTCGTTTTAATGTCTCATTCTTTGGCTTATTTAAGGGCACCTCTCCCAGAAAACACAATTTTTTCCAAAACAAAAACCGAAGAAGTGCTGCACGTGTTAACCGGCCTGAAAAATTCACCCGGGATTCGTTCAACATCAGGCCAATCTTAAAAAACAGCACTTTTTCGATTCTTGTTTTCAATTTTTAAAATACTTGGAGGCGTCAAAAATTATGGGTTCTTTGGAAAAGTTGACCTTAAATAAGCGAATAAAAATGTTATATGGGAAAGGTCAATTGAAAGTTTTGGGAAGAAAACCGATGTTTAGGGACCGTACTTATGTAAACAAAATTATAACCTGTGAGCAATAAGTGATAGAAATATGATTTCTTCAGCAAAGTTGCTCAAAATTGATTATACTACAACTGTGTAGAACATTGCAGAAGTCTATACCGAAAAAAGTTTGTGTTATGAACTTCTGAAATTTAGGTACCACCCTAATTTTGCTACATGGAAAAAAATCGTCGAAAAATATGATTTTTTTCCAATAAGACACCATATACCTAAAACTAATAGTATGGTATTTTGGTCTTGGAGAGCGTGGATCTTATTGGAGAAATCGGAGGTTCACCATTCTGACATGCATGATTATTGTGAAGGGATTGCTACGTGTCTTCAGCGCAGATAGTAACATTGACTTCAAATGTGCAAGTTTAGGTTATTGACTTTCGTCTTACTTTTCACTATGTGGAAAACGATACTAAGGACCGAAAACATGTGTTTTGAGGAAGAGAATATTTATCAAATATTCAAAACTATCCACTGCGTGGAACAAATTTATTAAGCACTAAATTGCTGCTTTTCCTCATCCGGTTCACTGGTGGATGATGGTCGGCTGCTGCTGCCAGTCGCTTGCGCTGGTGCACCCAACCGGCGGTCGTTCGATTTTCTAACAATTTTGTATAAGAATCTACCAAAACATGTATAAGAATTGGGCATATGCAAAATTGTTAGATTCTTATGCAAAAAATGTAAGCTCTCAAACAAAAATTGTTAGAAAAGCTTACAAAATTGTTAGATTCTTATACAATACTTGTATAAGAATCTAACAATTTCGCATATGCCCAGTTCTTATACAGGTTTTGATAGGTTCTTATACAGAATTGTTAGAAAATCTAACATCCGCCGGTTGGGTGTGGATTGGAAATGCTCGACGGGGAACCGAGATGGGCGAAATTTTCACCAACAACGGTACACGGTTCTTCTTTGGAAGAGCCCTGGCGGAAGCCTTCTTCCGGATTTCCAGGAGCTCCGCTTTGGGCAGCCCTTGGTGGAGGCCCGATAGTTAGTTCCACAGTTGGCGCATTTGAAGTCAACAACCTCCATCTTGTCGCACTCATCCGTCTGGTGGGATTCGCCATATTTGTTGCAGCGCGGAGTGTTGTGGCGATTCCGGGTGCCATGCACAAAGTGGAAACAGTTGGTGCACTGCGTCACGTCATGGTGCACGGGCCGATAACGCTCCCAGACAGGGACTATCTAGTTGACCAGCTTCAGGTTCTTCCAAGTGGTGAAACGATGCTCTAGATGAACTAGGTAAAGCTGGTTGCGATACTTTTTCGCCTTGTCGTGAAGAGCGATATTGTGCACATTTTGTTTCTAGATCTGCGTCGAGCTCCTCTTCATTCCGCCATGAAGTCCTCGCAGTAAAGCCTTGAGCAGCTTTCGTGTCGTATAAACTCATACTTGCGAACTTTGCGGAACTCCAAGATGCAGTAAGAATATGTGTCTGTCAGATCTTAAACACCACAACGTGCCTCAGATAGGACACGCTAGAGTAATTGATAATTGGCAACGTGGTGACTAACGTTTTTTTTTTCATCGTCGTGTCATCCATCCTTCACGTCGGCAGTGCACGTTGTTGATACTTAAAGAAACGGTATTTTATCCTCCGCTTGCGGATTCTTGCGTAATGATTCGCCTGCTTTGAGCGTGCTTACAGCGGCACACTAGGAGTTAACTTTCTGAAATCTTTAGAGGTGAGCCAGCCAAGGGCTGAAAACCTCTTAAATAAAGACGATAATAATAATAATTTCTGAAATCAGTATGGCGAAAGGCATCTAAGGTTCGATTTCTCAAAATTAAGGTCACTCCTGACAGAATCCAAGTTTCAAAGTGCTCGCGTTTTCGGGGGCACACCACTCGATACGGAGGCGGCGGACAAGTGTCATTTTTGTTGATTCGTCGCAGCATGCGTGAAAAAATAAAAATGACAGTTGTGCGTTGCTTCCGTCCATAGCAGCACACATGTTCCACATAGGTTACTGCAACTCTTAAGTGACCAGATTTGGTAACAATCAAGTTGCTGCACCACTTTTGTCTGACTTGTGCTGCTCGGGGTATCAAGTGGTGTGCCCCCGAAAACGCGAGCACCTTGAAACTTGGATTCTGTCAGGAGTGACCTTAAGCACCTTCATCGAAAAATATTTAGTAGGCGTAGTAGCAGACACCTTCCTACATAACCGGTACCAAATAGTTTTTCATGAAAAGTTTCTATTTTCGAGAAAACCCGTGTTAGATGCCTTTCACCATACAAATTTGTGGCGGTTAACTCATGCTGGCTATTTTGCGCATATACTATAGCGCCTGGATGTGGCAGCGGCGAGTAGAAAATCAGCCACTGCCAATAATTCATTGGCTTTCACCAAAACATGCGTTGGCGCACCTTGCCCAGTACTATGAAGCCAATTCTGTAGAAGTTGGCCGCTTGATGTCCGCTTTTCAACATTTTCTTTCCTGCCCAGAAACTTTCCTGAAACGCCACGACGTCGAAGTTGCCAGGATTTAATTCATTGTAGATTACTCTGCCATAACCTGCAGGTCCACAATCCAGGCTTTCTTTATACGTCTTATTTTGTCGATTATATCGAGTTGTTTTGTTCGTAATGAATGCCACCTAGGCTTATTGATCTTCCGCGAATGTCCTGTCTCACCAAAGAATCGACTTGTCATATCTGTTTAGTGCCCCGCCAAACACCAGGACTTCGGACAAATGGATTTTTTTTATTCGAAATTTTTACGTTTCTTGAAGTAAATTTAAAAAAAATGAAAGTGGTAGAAGAAAATGGGAGAGCACTAACCCGTCTCATGACAAGTGAAATTTTTATCAACAAGCCTTCCAATGAATATTTTTGTATGTAAAATTAAATCACAATTCGTCTATCACTGAAAGCTTGATCATAGCTTTCGGGAACATCTCTTGAAAACATATTTATAAAGTTTTTTAGATCGAAACCACCCTATTTCCACACAGAACACCACACTGCTAACGAGCCAACCATATACCGCCATTTTCCAGATCAAATCAAGCTCTTCGAACGACAGTCTTCGCCTATGTTCCTTAGACTGCACTTTTCGGTATTGTTTATCTTCGACGAAGTGGTACAGCCCCGCCTGAGCAAATGCCGCGGCATACTCGCTGAACAGATCCACCAGAGATCGATGGTATGACTCAATCAGATATCCTAGCAAAGGGCCCACAACCATTTCCGCTGGTGATTTTTCATATGAATGAAGCCGACACTGTGGATCATCAGTGCAAATTTTTTTGAACAATTCCAAGTTCAAAAACGATCCGATGAAACATCCCGAGGAGAATTCACGAATTCCGGGCGTCGAAATTTCGTAGGTAAATTGAAAATGTGATTCACGGTCATCCAGTTTCCACATGGGGTTGCAGGATTTGTTGATGAGGTCTATATTATCGAGCGGAGGATAGTAACTTGGTCTGGAAATTGTTGCTGTTATTAGCGATTCGTAGGAGGAAGTAAGAATGAAGCTTCCTGTGACGAATATGAAAATAACAAAACGGCTTTGTGCATCTCTTGTTCTTTCGTGAGGGCTGTTAATCAATATTTGAACTAGTTCTAAGGTTGTCCGCGAGAAGTTGAAGTGAGTTCGATCCATTGCCCGGAGAAGGAGCAGGACAGTTGAAACCATTAGCAGAATACAGAGCCAGGTCAACAGGTCAAATGGATCAATAAGAAGATACGCCAATGGTCTTCGACGGTTCGTTGGTACAAGAATTTGATAATGGGGAATACTTCTGTGCATGGTGAAACTCGATTTTAGTAATATTTGCGAAACTGCGAAATGGTTGAACTGTAGCTCTGTAGATTTGTCATATGTAAAGTTGTGCCGTCTGGCGACCGTACTCACAAATTCCTTTATTATTCCCGTTGCGTCAGGATGTGTGAACATTATTCGTAGATCCGTTCGATGCAAATCTCGTAAGTCCTTCTGTGCGGTGTACGATGTTTCATTGAAAATTAGCTCATTAGTTGGAAAATTCTTATACAAGGACTGGCAATCATGGTCGTTATAAATTATGAACGCAGTATTATATTCGATTTTATGGTAAGGTCGTGTTTTAGAAAATTGCCCAGCATATTCCAGTTCATGCATCAATATAATTGACTTCACGTCGTTGAGAATGAAACGAATAGACTGTGATAAAAAAGAAAGTTAGGTTTAAAATACAAAAAGTTGTCTACATATTAGCAGACCAAATATTCCATGAAAGAGGCAAATATTACGCATTCAAGGCTCTGCATCATATCAAACAACGGCATCACATTATTCAGAACGACTCGGGATATATTCAACTCTTTTAGAAGTCGGTTTTGCGAAGGAAACGATTGTTCAGGTACGTTTAAAACCAACACCACTTTCGTTGAATTTAGGCAAAACCAGGATTGCGTTTGTATGATAAACTCCACTAAAAAGGACGGAATATCATATGAATGAATTGAAGTGAAGCAAAAAAGAACAATAAACGTAACACAACAATTTAAATGTTCTTCTTTCGACATTGTTTCGATGAGAGGACAGAAAATTCAATGAAACATCCTTTCTGCCGATTTCACATGTCGATATGTACAAATTAAATTGAAATGCAATGATTTATTACTGCCATTAAGAATAGGGGAAATTGTCTCGTTTTGGGCACAGTTAGCTATTTTAGACATAACTTTGTTGAATTCAGTATTTATTTAGACATCGGAGATGGCGAGTTCGATTCTCGGTGCGGCCTATGATGTTTTCGGGTGAGAAACATTCTCTGCTCCCTGGGCATAGTATATCTATTGTGCTTGCCACACTCATGCAATTGGCGGGCATTAAAAAGATTTCAACTAATAACTGTGGAAATTCTAATAGCACTGGCAGAGGGCACGATAGGGCACGATTGAACCCACCAAACCGAATATTTTCCCTGGAATTTTATTTATATACGCCAAAATTGTTCTGAGAAAAGAACTGATTTTCTGGAAATCCTGGTATTTCTTCGGAATTTGTATTGGACATTTTTTAAGTATATTCCTTTACAAAATCTTTTGAAAATGTTTAAGATTTTCCTTTAGAAATTTCTTCGAGTATTCATTCTGAAATTTCTCCAGGAATGTTTACAAAAATTACTTCTGAAAATCCTTTGAAAATTCTTTCCTCTCCAAGAATTTCGTCCAGGAATAATTCAGAAAGTATCGTATTCAGTATTCAGTAACTCTTTTTGACATTCCTCCCGGGATTCCTTCAAAAAATTCTCTAGAAATGTCATTCGGAACTTCTTTTTCCTTTTAGTAAAACCATACAAAATTCCTTTCGAAATTCCTGCAGGAATTATTCGGGAAATTTTGTTGACAGATTGTTTACGGGAATTTATATTGGAATGAAATAAGAAATCCTAAAGGAATTTCCGGAAGAGTTTCTAACTGAAATATCAAAGAAATTTCCGGATAAAATATCCGAAGAAACTCTTGGAGTAGCTTCCGAATGGTTTCTAAAAGAATTTCAGAATTAATTTCTTGAGAGATTTCCGAAATAATTTCTAAATGAATTCCTGGATGAAGTTTTGAAGAAATTCCTAAAAGGAATTTCAAAGGAATTCCAAGAATTTCTTCCTAGAGTTTCGGAATGGATTTCCTGAGAAATGACTAAAAGAACTTCTTTGAGAAAATGCTGGAAAAATTCATGAAAAAAGGAAAAATAGGTTTAAAAATAAATCCGTAAGGTTTTCCTGAAATAATTTCCGTATGTATTCTAAATGGAATTTCCGAAGGGTTTTTCGTTGTAATTCCTAGGAATTTTGAAAAGAATTACCTAATAAATTTCTAAATTCGTAAAAGAATGCTCAAAGGAATCCCTAGAGGAATTCCCGAAGGAGTTTCGAAAACAATTTCGAAAATGATTTCAGAAAAAAAGAACTTTCAAAGGAATTTATAAAAAAAAACTCGAAGGAATTTTTGAAGTTATGCCTAAAACACTTCGCAATTCATGAAGGAATTTCCGAACGGAATTGCTAAATAAAATCTTGAAAGAATTTCCGACATTGACGAATTTCGCGCCAACCCTTCTAGGTGCTGCCAACCATCTCAGAATCGAATGAAACTTGGAGGGCATAAAGATCTTAACCACTCTGCATACTTAGTTTCAGGGTTCGGATTTCTCACTCACTCACGCGACAACTGAATCCACCATGCATTTTATCCGGTTAAATTACAGTGCGATAAACTCCGGCACAAGCAATGGTGCGAAAAATTGTTATCCTTCTTCCCATGTTTCGCGAATATCAAATGCCGCTTGCTTTGCCTCTACAAGCTGATTGAATCTGACGATGCGCCATGGGCGTAGCCAGGATTTCGAGAAGGGGGGGGGCAACTTTTTTGGTCTTCTAAATCGTAGTTTTATAGTAGTTTTATAAAAACACATGAATATTAGCACATGAAACCAAATCAAAACAATAATGATTAAAACAATAATGGATTTAAAAATGCGTGATTTATTCCTCATCATATATTTTTACTTGTCATAAGACGAGTTAATACAATCCCATTGAATTCCACCACTTAATTGTATCTTGACAGATACGTATTTTCAACCTCAACAGTAAGGCCGTCTTCAGTGTCTCGTACTTGACTCGACTTGAAGTCGAGTCACTGAAGACGAGACACTTGAAGACGAGACACTGAAGACGGCCTTACTGTTGAGGTCGAAAGTACGTATCTGTCAAGATACAATTAAGTGGTGGAATTCAATGGGATTGTATTAACTCGTCTTATGACAAGTGAAGACATTCCACTAAAAAGCTCAAAATAATTTTCTTATCATATATTTTTAATTAAAGTGAGAAAAATATTAACGAACTTAGTATTCAGAAAGAATATAAAATCGGCTGTAACAATTATTATAAAAATCCTGCATTCTTCCATAAGTTTAAGATAAATAGAACCATACATCTGAATTTCTAAGCAAATCCTCTCTGAAATGATATTTTCTTTCTCCAGTAATTCCTTCGACAATTGCTTCATACATTCTATTCGAAATTCTATCAGGGATTCTTTAGGAATGCCTCCAGCAACTTCTTCGGCAGTGTCTTCAGGAATTCCACCATAAATTTTCCTGGGAATTGATCCGAAAATTCCACCATTATTTACTCCAAGAAAATCTTCACGAACTTCTTTATAAGTTCTGCAGAATTCCCTGCAATAATTCAAATAATTTCGAGCTGTTTCCCATAATTTTTAAGAATAAGAATATTCCGTGGAAATTCCGCAGAATTGCCAGTAAACATTCCTGAGAATTTCACGAAAAATCTTCGAATTTCTTGTGTAAAATCCATAAAATTTTCCGTGAATTGTTTCTAATAATTTCTTGTGAAAATTTCAAAGAATTTCTCCAGGAATTCCACCGGAAATTTATACAGAAATTATACCGACAATGAAATCAACAATGGAATTTTCGGAGGAATTTCTAGATTAATTCGCAATGAAATCCTGAAAGAATTCCGGTGGAAACTTCAAGATTTCCACTGGGAGATCCTCCAAGAGTTTCTCCGAAAATTCCTCCTGGAATTCTTCCAGGAGTTCCACCGGCATTTCCACCAAGAATTGCTCTAGGATTTCCTTTGAGAATTATTCCGGTAGTTCTATCGGCAGTTTCTCTGAAAATTCTTCCGAGAATTTCGGCAGAATTGGAATTTATTTAGGCTTCTTCAGAAATTTATATAGATTTTCCACCAGAAGCTCCTCCGAGAATTTCTCAGCGAGCTCCTCAGGGAATTCTCCGGGAGGTCCTCGGATGATGGTCCAGCTACAAACCCCAAACAAAGGTTTCAGCTAGAAGAGATTTGTCTATAAGATGAATTCTCTTGTTTCCGAGAATGCTTCTGTTAGTTTCCCGGGGTTCCTTTGAAAATTCTCCCGGGAGTTTCTTCAGAAATTCTTCCAGAAAATTCCTTCGAGAGTTCCTCCGGGAATTCCACCAGCAATTCATCCGGGAGCTTCTCCGGAAATTCCTCCGGGAGTTCCACCAGAAGCTATTCCAGAAAATTATTCAGGCTCTTTTTTGGAAATCATTTAGGCTTTCTTCAGAAATTAAGCTGGAAATTCCTCCCGAAGTTTTTCCGTTAGTTTCTCTGGGAGCTCATCCGGGAGGTCCTCGAGGAATTCTTTTAGGAGTTCCTCCTGAAATTCATCCGGGAGTTCTTACGGGAGCTCCTCCGGAAGTTCCTTCGGGAATTCCCCCAGGAGATCCACCAGCAGTTTCTACGAGAATCCCTTCGGGAGTTTCACCGGCAGTTTCTCCGGGTGTTTCTCTGAAAAGGAACTCCCAGAGTAATTTCCGGAGGAACTCCCGGGAGATTGTCTATAGGAATTTCCGGAGAAATTATCAGAGGAATTCTCGGAGGAACTGCCGTTGGAACTTCTAGAGGAATTTATTGAAGAACTACAGGAAGAATTTCCGGAGGAAATCCTGGAGGAACTCTCGTAAGAATTCTAGGATGAACTCCCAAGGGAACTTCCGTAAGAATCCCAGGAGGAACTCCTGGAAGAATTCTTAAAAGAACCTCCCGGAGGAATTCCCGTAAGAATTCTCAGAGAAATTCTCCGAGGAACTTCTGGAGGAATTTGTAGATAAATGCCTAAAGAAATGCTAAATGAATTTCTGGAAGAAAGCCTGATTGAATTCCCGAAGGAACTACTGGTGGAACTTCAAAGAAACATCCGGTGGAATACCCTAGAGGAAGAGAAAAAATATTTCTGAAGGAACTTCCGAAATCCAATTTCCCGTGAAATTCCTGCCAAATATCGTCCAGGAATTCCCTGTAAAGTTCCTGGAGGTATTACCGGAGAATTTCTTGGAAAAACTCCTGGAAGAACTCCCGGAGGAACTCCTTAAAGTATAGCCGGAGGAATTCCCACATGGAAGTCCTGAAATAATTCTTAGAGACGTTCCTAAAGGAATTTCCGAAAAATATCTGAAGGAATTCCCAGAAAAATACCAGGAGGAATTAATGCAGAAATTCCCAGATGAAATCCTGAAAGTATTCCCAGATGAATTGCTGAAGAAAATCCCTGCGGATTGTTCCGAAGAAATTTCTGGAAGAACTCTTGGCAGATATCCGAGTAAATTCCGAGTGAAGTCCGGAAGGAATTCTAGTACACTTCCGCGGAAAATCTCTCGGAGAAATTCCTGAAGGAATTCCTGGAGAAGTACCTGAAGAAACTCCCGAAAAAACAATTCCAGGAGAAATTCATGAAGATATTTCTAGAAATCTAGAGGATTTCTTGAAGGATATTCTGAAGTAATTGCGAAAAGAATTCCAGATTGGAATGCTAGATGATTTCGCTATTGAATGTATGGAGGTATTCCCGGAAAATTTCCTGGAAGTAATCCCGGAAGAATTAAAGGAAGAGTTCCGAGAGGAATGCCCGGAGAAGTTCGTAGAAGACTTTCCGAAGGAATTTCTTATAGATTTGCAAGTGAAATTATGGAGCTAAATCGGAGGATTTCCGTCATAAATTTTTGAAGAAACTTCTGGTAGAATTTTGGGAAGAAATTCCGTATATATTCTTGACGGAAATCTCGAATGCATCCTGAAGGAAATGCCGGATTCTTCCTGAAGAGAGAATAGCCGAAGAAATATCTAGAAGTAAATCTTGGAGAGAAGAAAAGAAATCTTCAAGGAATTTCCTCGTGAATTTCCTAAAAAAAATTAGTTGGAGGTTTTTAGATAAGAAGGAATTACAATTACATGAAAAGGATTTTCGAACGATTTTCAGAGGAATTTGTGGATAACTTTCCGGAGGAATTCAGAAGTTCCCAGGGGAGCTTCTAGAAGGATCTCAAGGAGAATTTTTGAGCCCGAAATGTTTCGAGTTGTTTTGAACTTTCATATATTATGAATCCTGGATGCCCTAATAAGTTTTGGGAATCTTTTGAATTTCAACCACCTATTTCTGTATATGATTGGATCGTAAAGTGCACATGTTTGAGAGAATTCATTTCAGTACTTGTTCAATCTTTCCACAATTTAGGGGGGCAACGGCCCCCCTGCCCCCCTTGGCTACGCTCTTGCGATGCGCCACGATAAGCAAAAGGTTCAATACAGCAGTTTTTCTCTTCGTTTTCAATCAGTTCATGTGGTTATAGTGGACGCTCTGAACATTTTAAAATTGTTTTGGGTTTGAATCCCGTTGCGGTCCTAAATTTTTGTAAATATGCTTGCAAAATTTATCTGATGAGGCGACGAGAATGAAAATTTGTGGATTAAAATTAAATTATCCGGGCGATCCGACGCTCACGAATTTATCACCCGCCATTCTATCCGGATAAAAATGTTGAGTGAGAATACTTTCTCACAGGGGGACCATGAAAAATCACCCTCCGCTAAATGGATTAATCGCAGGTTTTTATTCATATGAGTGAGAATTCCGAAGCCTGCTAAGTTTTTCAAAAATTGTCAAGAGTAACATTTGATGAGGGCCTAATTTTTTTTCATTGATTTTTTTTAAATCGATGTATTGCAGTTTGCGTTGAGTTCGCCAATTGCACGAAGTTGCAGCAAACATGTAAAAGATCATGCATACAGTGTTGCTGGCTATTTTATCTTTCAAAAAGATTATGTTATAATCGAAGTTGTAATGATTTGCCATGCTATTTAAGCAAAATATAATGAGCTTTTACTCCACATTTAATATATTGCGATAGAAAGTTATTTTTTCAAAGGAAAGTATGATAAAACTAATAAATAAAGTGCCAATATTTGCCATACTTCCACTGGAAAGTAAGTAAAATATTTTAGCACCACTGCTCCGATGTGCACATCAAACTAAAAATAACGAGAATCCGATGAATAACACGCCTAAAACAGACACATCAGTAAGAATTTTGACAGCTCGTTCCTTTGCAAGTTGCTTGCAGGTTGTCTGCAATGCTAATTTTATTTGCAAATCGCAATAACTCTAAAATACAAGACCTACAAAAAAGTGTTGTATGGCGGACTGTCGTGAAATTTCCTGAGGTTTTTTGGAAAAATATCCGAAAAATAAAAAACCGATTTTTACACTGAAAAAAATTAGTCTTAAAAATTAAAATCGATATTACAAAAAAAAACCTGAGGTTTTTTGGAAAAATATCCGAAAAATAAAAAACCGATTTCTACACTGAAAAAAATTAGTCTTAAAAATTAAAATCGATATTACAAAAAAAAACCTCATCATAAAAATCGATGAATTTTTTTCTGCAAATAGGTATTTTAATTGTCTAACTTTTCTGGGAATAATGTTCAACAAACAACAAAAACTTTTTTAATGTTCATATTGAATGAAAATTTATCAGCGTGTTTTATGCCTATTATAAGATCAACATCCTATCATCAACCAACGACACATTTTGGACGTATAAAAATTTGTTTAGGAAGCAATTTAGCATAATCTAACATTAATGTGGACCAACATTTGAAAAGGGTTTATATTTTCTTTGACTTTTTGTATCGAAGTAACTTAAAAACAATTGGGTTCACAAAAATATATTTATTATTATTAAATATATTTAATTGTACCCAGTCATTGTTATTCTCAGCGTTTGTTTTATTGAATTAAATAACCGTTGAATTACCTGAAGATGTCGTACGGTGCATAATTTGAAAAAGTCTTGTTTATTCATTGCTGCTGACTACCCATTAGTACCTGTATATAAACTATATAGTTTAAAAAGTCTTGCTATGAAAAGACTGTTGTCAATGAGAATATATCAGTTGTGAAGTTTTATTACGTTTAAAATTCAAAATGGATAAATCAAGTGTCAATAAATTGCAAAAATGTAGTGCAAATATTGGAAATCCAAATTGCACTCGAAAATCACTTTAAAATGGCCAAAATGTGAACGGAACGAATCGCAAGCTCACAAGACTTGTAGAACATACCAGAAGCTGGGGTATAGTGGTTGTTGCGATAATTTTAGGCGTTTATATTTCTTGTTAGATTTTTTTTCAAAATTGTAAATACCGCAAAAACACTAAATTGACTTGAGCCACCTTAGAATTAGCAAAAAGAAGCAAAATGTGAAAAATGGGAAGTTCTCTCTTCACCTTACTTCTTCTTCCTTCTGCCTTCTGCATCTTCCTTCTTCTATCTGTCTTCTTTTTCTTTCTTCTTCCTTTTTTTCTTTTTCGCTCTTCCTTCTTCTTCCTTCTTCTTTGTTATTTATTTCTTCTCCCTTCTTCCTTCTTCTTTCTGCATTCTTCTTGCTTCTTTTCTTTTTTCTTCTTTTCCCCACCCTCTTTCTTTCTACTTTCTTCTCTTTTTTGCTTCTTTCATCTACTTTCTATTTATTTTTCTTTCTTTCTTGTTGCTTCTTTCTTTGTATTGTTTTTTTCTTTCTTCTTGTTCTCCTTTTTTTCTTCCTCCTCATTTTTTCTAATTATTTCTTCTCTCTTCCTCCTTCTTTCTTTTTTTTCCTTTTTCGCTTTTTTCTCCTTTCTACCTTCTTTCTTATTCCTTACTCTTCTTTCTTCCATCCTTCCTATTTCACCTTTCTTACTCCTTCCCTCAGCCTTCTTTGTTCCTTCTTCCTTCTTCCTTCTTCTTTATTCCTTCATCCTTTCTTTTTCTTCCCCTTTATTCCTTCCTCCTTCCTTTTTCCTTCTTCTTTTATCCTTCTTCCTTCTTCTTTTTGTTCCTTCCCTCAGCCTTCTTCCTTCTTACTTCTTCCTTCTTCCTTCTTCCTCCCTCCCTCATCCTTCTTCCTTTTTCTGTTTTATTTTTTATTTTTTATTTTACTACCAACTATCAAGCTCATTCGTTAGGCACAGCGTGAGCGTATTTCTAAGCGACATCTGGCTTTACAACACTGTAGCGCAGAGTCAATTATATATCATTTTTCCTATTTTGCTGCTTCTGTTTTTCGCCATTTTGTTGCGTCCACATTTGCTTTATCGACGTGATCGATGAAGTCCATGACGCTGTTACAGAGGTGCGCGATGGTTCAATTCAAGTCCATTGTCGAGTCCGTTTTTCATTGCTGTGGGGGTCTGGTTGCCATTATTCGTGTGTTGTAAAGAGGGTCATTGTCAGTCGCTGTCCGATGATTGTGATCACGAGTGTTCCCAAAGCGTCGTTATTCACGCTGCATCTTTCAGTGACTTGACGAAAGGTAGTTGAGGGGGCTGAGAATCGAACCCATGACCATCCGCTTATAAGGCGAATGTGTAGCCAACTCGGCCACGGGACCCCCCTTCGTTTTTTTTCTGTTTTGTCTCAGTCGATTCTTTGGATAATTTAAGGTCAATGTTTAAAACCTCTAACAATTTTAAAAATCTTTAGTTCTAGACCAACATTTGAAAAAGGTGTAACAGGTAAAGTTTATTCTTTCCAGTTCTTTGTCTATGTATAATGTTTGCTGGGGAGAATAAATGTTGGCTGTTACGCCCTTTTCAAGTGTTGGTCTAGAGTTAACATTAAATATATTGAAGAATCCGTTGAGAGAATAAACATTTTTGCGTCTGCCAATATTTTGGCATCCATCTTCTCCAACACCTCCAAACTTCAGAGATGAGGTAGCCTAGGGCTGCAAATCCCTTTTTATCTTTTTTATAAAGATTCATCTCTTAAGCTGCTTTAATAAAAATAATAATAAAAATAACCTTCATGTTCTCCTTTGCTTACCTATATCTAATTTTTTCCCCAATCTGTTTTCAGTTCTGTAGACTTATTTTACCTTGACCAGTGATGTATTATTGATATGACTATTTCTCGCTTAACTTTTCAAAAGGACCTAAGTAACATTGTTTTTTCATGAATTAATTTGAATAGTGCAATCAACAGAAAAACAGGAAAGCTTTTGATTGCAGTACTCAAATTATTTCATGAAAAAAATGTTACTTTGGTCCTTTTGAAAAGTTAAGCGAGATTTCTACTATTGCCACACATCTTGATCTTATTATGGCATCATGATTTATTATTTATGTCAGTCCTTCCTTCATCCTTAAGCTGATATACGATCAATGTAACTGTCCATCAATGTAAAGCACTTCTCCTGTACAGCGTTACCATATGACCATATGACATCCCATGTCAACTACAGTTGGATACCTTGGTCTAACTCTGGATAAAAAAACTCAACTTTGGTAGTCATGTGTCAGACTGTATTAAAAAATGTGATAAACTAACTAGAACGCTATATCCGCTTGTCAAAAGGCGCTCTCGTTTGAATCCAAGCTTGAAGGTCTTATTGTTCAAAACAGTGCCTACGGTTGCGTATGGGTTTCCTGCTTGGTTTAATTGCGCCCGTTCACATCCAAGCAGAATACAAATTAAGCAAAATCGTTTCCTCAAGATGATTCTGGACCTAAGCCCCTTTCATCGGACCGACGGTGTACATAGACTTGCAGGAATTGAACGTATCGACGACTGGTACCAGAGATTGAGGATCAAATTCCACCAAAGTTGTGCATCGTCCGGTAATCCTCTCTTGCAAGAACTGGCCGTGATACTAGATTTGAGATTTCCTCTATGTATATTCATCTCAGTAATTTTGAAAGTTTTTTATTTGTTTAGTTGAAATTTTCCTTCCTTGTCGAGTTTTTTGTTTGTTTTGATCTTAATATTTATTTATTTTTTAACTTAAAACGGCTACGCAGTCTTTAAGGATTAAAACAAGATTTATTTAAAACAAGAACTCCATAACTCAATCATAGAACATTATGTAACGTACTGTACCCGATTTTTTTTTTATTAGCAATATTTTAGCGCTACATTATAATATAGTTTACATGTTTAGCGTACCTACAAAACTTCTACTATTAACAGATGTTTATGAAGTTTCCGAAGCAACATCTGAAGAAAATTCTATTTTCCCATCTAATTTCACGAATTTCTTTTTTGAACATGTACAGATTCGGCTTTGGGTAATGTTTTATGTTGAAAGAAATTGCCCTGAGAGTTAACCATAAGGCAGCTTTTTCATTTTGTTTGGATTCGTTGATTTCGAATTGAAGAATATCCTCTAATTTATTTAGTTTGATATGGCAATGTTTTAATATTGTGGACTTTGTCCAACTTGAGATAATCTGGGCAGAAGTGCATTGTTCCATTCTATGCTGATTACTATCCGAAAGTGAGCACTGGCCACAGATGCTATTCTCAAGCCTTCCAATGTTATAAGCAACAAGTTTTTCTTTATTAGCTATTAAATTATTCCAAAACGCGAAACATGTAGATTTGTTGTCAGAACAAATAAATTTAAAGCTTAGATTTCTCCAAACAGTCTCCCATTGAATTGTTGGAAGATCAACCTTAACTGCCGGAATTATGTTTTTATTTGAAATTAAATGTCTATAAATAGCAGCTGTTGAATTTAAGTACGATATTGCTCTAATATTACTTGTTTCTTCTATATATTCTTTAAAATTCAGTGGTAAATTTTGAGTTTTTATATTAGCTAAAATGTACTCTTCAGAATAGTTGGTGTTATCCCAGTTTATAATATTTTTTATAAATAAAGCTTTTGTTTTTGTTTCAGGGTCTACTAATCCTATTCCACCCTTATCACAGTCTAAATAAAGTTGATCTCTGTTAGTTTTAAACATGAAACCGGACCATACAAATTTTCCACGCATGATTTTATTTAAGTTATATTTTTTTCATGGGTGGATAGATTTGCGCTAAACACCAAAACTTCGAAAGCACAAAACAGTTGATTATCCAACTTTTTTCCATTGAATTTATGTTGCACCTTATATGCAAATGAACTATTCTTTTGATATTCTTTATAAGTCTGTCATAATTTGTATTGATTGTAACAGCTGTTTTATAAGCGAAATTCACTCATAATATCTTCAGATTATCTACTTCTGCAATCACTTGAGGCCCCAAAAAAACATTTGTTCAATCGCATACACCCAATATTTTTTTTTACACGGTTGGTATTCTTTAATTTCCCGGCTAACCTGATCTTTGGCAGCTTTTTAAATACCACCTGAATTTTCTTTGATTTTTTGTGATTTTTTTCATGGGATTAACTCATAGTTTCATCAACGCTAAAGATCGTAATCAACTAAAACCCACCCGTGTAAAAAAAGAACCGGGTGTATACGCTGATTTATCTACGTTTATCTTTATTTTCCCAAACGATTTAAAGAGTTCAAAATTTGTATAATCAAATCAAAATCTTTATCGTTTGCGATGAAGATATTAATGTCATCAGCATACGCAATCGTTTTGATGAACTTATCATAGACAAGGACACCGGAGATGCTATTGTTTATTTTGCATAGAAGTGGTTCAATATATAATACAAATAATATCATGCTAAGCGGACATCCCTGCCTGACAGAGCAATTTATTTTGATATCGCTTGTTAGAAAACCGTTGAATAAAACTTTTGAAGATGCACTAGTGTACAAATTTTGAATGCACTGAATCAGAACATCAGGAAAATCGAACTTTTTCAATACTTTCCAAAGATAACTGTGATCAACTTTATCAAACGCCTTTTGTAAATCTATGCTAACTAATGCACCTTTAAAACGTAACGAGTCGTTGGCACGGAGCAAAAGTCTACGAATGTCTTTCAAATTATCAGTACATATGACTTGTTAGGAATGCAAGCAGTTTGTGCTGAGCCTAATAAATGTTCTAAAAAGCGAGATACCCGTATTGCTATAATCTTAGTAAACAATTTATAGTCGCAGTTTAAGAGACTGATTGGCCTGTAATTTTCAAGATTATGCTTACTACCACTTTTGTGTATTAGAGTGACTATTCCAGCAGAAAACTCCTTTGGTGGAAGTTCAATCCCAGCTAAATAATCGTTGAAAACCCTAATTAAATCTTCCTTCACGCAATCAAAATTTTTCAGATAGAATTCGTAATTTAATCCATCAGGACCTGGACTTTTCTTCTTTTTACACAGTTTCAATGTATTGTACATTTCTTCCTCTGTAATAGGTTTGATTAAATCCCTTTGTTGCTCGGCAGTTAGCTTTTTCGTAACGTGATTCAATGGGTCATTCTCCGGATTAAGCATTGTGTTATCAGCACTAGCTGTTCCCAAATTAGTCGAAAAATAGCTATGAATGATTTGTTTTATTCTAACTACATCCCCTGTAATTACCGTTCCATCTAATAATTTGAGATTACCTATTTTTGAATATCTTTGGATTTGTACAGATACTTGAAAAATACTTATAGTTTCCTTTTGAGTTATTGAATAATCTTGTAGTCTACTGCAAAAATATCTCATTCTATCATTTTCGATCTCAAACAATCTTGATTTTACTAATTGCACGTCTTTTGAAACATCTTCTCCGAGACACCGTCTGTTGTGCAGACTGCTCAAGACGGAGTAGAAATAACTTTTCTCCTGGCTTACACGTCTGTTTCTTTCCCAGCTTTCTGATTTAAAAAATTGTTTTGTTTTGTTTTTGAACACTGAATTCCACCAATTATTCCTACTAGAGCAGTATGCAGCAAAACTTTTCCATGAGTTATATTTTCTTATGAAATCGTCACAAATAGTATCATCTTCCAAAATTCCCGAGTTGATCTTCCAATAACCTCTGCCTTTCAATGGAAGGCAGTCAGGATCCATTTTTACTTTAACTACAACCGCACAATGATCAGAAAAAGGAACAGACAGTTTCTGCATCTAAAACGGTATTAAGAAAACTGGGAGGACCATAAAAGCGGTCTAAGCGAGATGTCGACCCGGCTCTAAAAAATGTAAATTGATTCTTATTCAATTCCATCATAATGTCCTTCCATTGGAAGGATTCTACTAAACGTCTGAGACCAGCTGAGTCATTGAAAAATCCAGAGCAATCCGAACGGTTGAGAACACAGTTAAAGTCTCCACCAATAACCGAATAACAAATCCCAGATTTACTCTAATTTACCCAGTCCAGATAAGAATAAATCTTCCCTATCTTTCTTTTTATTCGTCCCTGAGTGGGCGTATATGTTAAAACCCTTATGTGAGTGACGGGGTACCCGGGTACCCATTCTGATATTGAAAGTTAAATAACTTGTTGTAGATAAGTTCAAATACTTTGAAACTTTCTGACATCTCGTAGAATGTTGAGACGAAGCGATGGGCAAAGTTTGAGGTCCAGGTTGCGATTAGAGCGCTTATTGGGGGTCGAAAACTATCTATACCCCTTAAACGGGTGACGGGGTACCCGGGTACCCAATCATATAACAGAGGGCCTGTATATTTATATGGGTGTTTGATAATATGAATCATTGCGTATGTCACTGGGACAAAGGCTGCTCAAGTGCATGTACATATTTTTGGAGGTGTGTGTGTTCTAGAGGCCAACGGGTGGCCACCTGGAATATCCGGAACATCCGTAAAAATGGTCAATTCGTAAATTCCATCGTACAGCGACGGGATTTTTTTAGAACCATTTTCTGCCGAAGCCTGAGTATGGAATTGATGCTTTGACCCACTTCCAGCCTTTGTGTCCACTGGGTGGTCCCCTGGAAGATCCGGAACATCCGTAAAAATGGTCAATTCGTAAATTCCATCGTATAGCGATGGGATTTTTTTTAGAATTATGTTTTGCCCAACCCTGAGTAAGGAATTGATGCTTCGACCTACATACGGACCATTTTGTCTACTGAGTGGTCCCCTGGAAGATCCGGAACATACGTAAAAATGGTCAATTCGTAAATTCCATCGTACAGCGACGGGACTTTTTTAGAATTATGTTTTTTTTTGCAGAACCTTGAGTATGGAATTGATGCTTCGACCTAAATGCGGACCATTGTGTCCAATGGGTTGTCCCCTGGAAGATCCGGAACATCCGTAAAAATGGTCAATTCGTAAATTCCATCGTACAGCAACGGGATTTTTTTAGAATTATTTTTTGATGAACCCTGAGTATGGAATTGATGCTTCGACCTACATACGGACCATTGTGTCCACTGGGTGGTCCCCTGGAAGATCCGGAACATCCGTAAAAATGGTCAATTCGTAAATTCCATCGTACAGCGACGGGATTTCTTTTAGAATTATTTTTTGCTGAACCCTGAGTATGGAATTGATACTTCGACCTTCATACGGACCATTGTGTCCACTGGGTGGTCCCCTGGATGATCCGGAACATACGTAAAAATGGTCAATTCGTAAATTCCATCGTACAGCGACGGGATTTTTTTAGAATTATTTTCTGCCGAGTCCTGAGTATGAAATTAATGCTTTGACCTAAACACGGACCATTATGTCCACTGGGTGGTCCCCTGGAAGATCCGGAACATCCGTAAAAATGGTCAATTCGTAAATTCCATCGTACAGCGACGGGACTTTTTTAGAATTATTTTTTGCTGAACCCTGAGTATGGAATTGATGCTTCGACCTACATACGGACCATTGTGTCCAATGGGTGGTCCCCTGGAAGATCCGGAACATCCGTAAAAATAGTCAATTCGTAAATATCATCGTACAGCGACGGGACTTTTTTAGAACAATTTTTTGCCCAACCCTGAGTCTGGAATTTTTGCTTCGACCTACATACGGACAATTGTGTCCACTGGGTGGTCCCCTGGAAAAGTCGGAACATCCGTAAAAATGGTCAATTCGTAATTACATCGTACAGCGACGGGATTTTTTTAAGAATTATTTTTTGCTGAACCCTGAGTATGGAATTGATACTTCGATCTTCATACTGACCGTTGTGTCCAATGGGTGTTCGGTGGAAGATCCGGAACTTCCGCAGAAATGGTCAATTCGTAAATTCCATCGTACAGCGACGGGACTTTTTTAGAATCATTTTTTGCCAACCCTGAGTATGGAATCGATGCTTCGACCTACACACGGGCCATTGTGTCCACTGGGTGGTCCCCTGGAAGATCCGGAACATCCGTAAAAATGGTCAATTCGTAATTACATCGTAAATCGACGCGATTTTTTTAAAACCATTTTCTGCCAAAACCTGAGTATGGAATTGATGCTTTGAGCCACATGCGGACCATTGTGTCCACTGGGTGGTCTCCTGGAAGATCCGGAACATCCGTAAAAAATTTCAATTAGTAAATTTCATCACGATTGACCATTTTTACGGATGTTCCGGACCTTTCTGGGGATCACTTAGTAGACACAATGGTCCGTATGTAGGTCGGAGCATCAATTCCATACTCAGGGTTCAGCAAAAAAAACCTTCTAAAAAAGTCCCGTCGCTCTACGATGGAATTTACGAATTAACCATTTTTATGGATGTTTCGGATCTTCCAGGGGACCACCCAGTGGACACAAAGGCCGGAAGTGGGTCAAAGCATCAATTCCCTACTCAGGGTTCAGCAAAAAATGGTACTAAAAAATCCCGTCGCTGTACGATGGAATTTACGAATTGACCATTTTTACGGATGTTCCGGATCTTCCAGGGGACCACCCAGTGGACACAATGGTCCGTATGTAGGTCGAAGCATCAATTCCATACTCAGGGTTCATCAAAAAACCTTCTAAAAATACCCGTCGCTCTACGATGGAATTTATGAATTGACCATTTTTACGGATATTCCGGATCTTCCAGGGGATCACCTAGTGGACACAACGGTCCGTATGCAGGTCAAAACATCAATTCCATACTCAGGGTTCATCAAAAAATAATTCTAAAAAAATCCCGTCGCTGTACGATGGAATTTACGAATTGACCATTTTTACGGATGTTCCGAATCTTCCAGGGGACCACCCAGTGGACACAATGGTCTGTATGAAGGTCGAAGTATCAATTCCATACTCCGTTCATCAAAAAATAATTCTAAAAAAATCCCGTCGCTGTACGATGGAATTTACGAATTGACCATTTTTACGGATGTTTCGGATCTTCCAGGGGACCACCCAGTGGACACAATGGTCCGTATGTAGGTCGAAGCATCAATTCCATACTCAGGGTTCAGCAAAAAAACCTTCTAAAAAGTCCCGTCGCTCTACGATGGAATTTACGAATTGACCATTTTTACAGATGTCCCGGATCTTCCAGGGGACCACCCAGTGGACACAAAGGCCGGAAGTGGGTCGAAGCATCAATTTCCTACTCAGGGTTCAGCCAAAAATAATTCTTAAAAATCCCGTCGCTGTACGATGGAATTTACGAATTGACCATTTTTACGGATGTACCGGATCTTCCAGGGGACCACCCAGTGGACACAATGGTCCGTATGCAGGTCGAAGCATCAATTCCATACTCAGGGTTGGGCAAAAAAACTATCATAAAAAAATCCCGTCGCTCTACGATGGAATTTACGAATTGACCATTTTTACGGATGTTCCGGATCTTCCAGAAGACCACCCAGTGGACACAATGGTCCGTATGTAGGTCAAAGCATCGATTCCATACTCAGGGTTCGGCAGAAAATTGTTCTAAAAAAATCCCGTCGCTTTACGATGGAATTTACGAATTGACCATTTTTATGGGTGTTCCGGATCTTCCAGGGGACCACCCAGTGGACACAATGGTCCGTATGCAGGTCGAAGCATCAATTCCATACTCAGGGTTGGGCAAAAAAACAATCCTAAAAAAATCCCGTCGCTCTACGATGGAATTTACGAATTGACCATTTTTACGGATGTTCCGGATCTTCCAGGAGACCACCCAGTGGACACAATGGTCCGTATGTAGGTCAAAGCATCGATTCCATACTCAGGGTTCGGCAGAAAATTGTTCTAAAAAAATCCCGTCGCTTTACGATGGAATTTACGAATTGACCATTTTTACGGGTGTTCCGGATCTTCCAGGGGACAACCCAGTGGACACAATGGTCCGTATGTAGGTCAAAGCATCGATTCCATACTCAGGGTTCGGCAGAAAATTGTTCTAAAAAAATCCCGTCGCTTTACGATGGAATTTACGAATTGACCATTTTTACGGGTGTTCCGGATCTTCCAGGGGACCGCCCGGTGGCCTCTGAATTCAACCTGTTCTTTGAAACCACACTCACACACAAGCGCATACATAGACACAGCGATACACACCAACATACACACATACAAACACCCACAGACACATAAATGCCCATTGCAAGGCGGTTGGGTACCCGGGTACCCCGTCACCCGTTTACGGTGGGAAAAATCGTCACTCACATAAGGGTTAATATAGTTGATATTGTTGACAACAACAGAGGATATTCGTCCATTCGGATCAAGAACCACCTTATCAAACTCAAACAATTTCCTCAACAATGTACCAGTACCCATACCTTGTTCACCAATATTGACATAAGCAAAATGGGATGGGAGAAATGAGAAATTTTCATAGCATAATTCCTGGACAAAAACTAAATCTATATCCTGATTCCAAACGAAGTCGCGTAACAAATTTTAATTTGTCTTTTTTCTGGCGATGTCTCGGACTCAGATCTACTATCCTTTTTACTCAAAGGACGTCCACGCTTTTTGTTTTTTACTACCACTTGAAAATCATCATCTGCAGTCTGGCTTTCCATGATTGAAGACTGACCACTAGCACTGGCGCTTTCCACCGCTCCCGTATCATTACCTGTATCAGCATCCTTCTCTTCTGAAGCTTCAACATATTTTCCATTCTCCGACGCGTTCGTACTTCCAGTATTATCACTGGAAGCAGCCAGATCACCGCTCGCCTGAGGTGTATTCACCGTACAACGCTCCCCCGTCGCAAGCTTCCCACCGCCAGGCAGTTTGTTCAATACGACCATACCTCCATCATTCTCCGCTATTCTCGTTTTTGGTAACGGCCGGGCTAACCAGCGTGCAGCCGTAACGTCGCTGAACGTCGGTACCGTACCAGCTGTGTCATTTGAAGGTGTACCTGTACCAGTTGCTTCCGTAGCTGTGGTGGTCATCACCAGCCTCTGGTTGATATTTGCTCGCTTGGGACAGTTGACCTTCATGTGCTCTGCACTTCCACAAAGGAAACATTTGTTTTGTAACCCTTCGTAAGAGACGCGTGCTTGAAAATTTCGCACGTGTATTGTTGCCAGGATATCGTTTTGGATTTCTTTGTGTACGCCTCTCACTGAAGTCCAAATCGGCAATCCCGTCTCTGCCCCGTATCTCTAACGGACTGAAGATATCTCTCTATCATCGATCTCAGGAGGGAGATTGAAAATACGGACTTACCTGAACACTGTAGACGCAGCTGAGAACGTAACTCTCGTGGACTCGTACTTGCTGTAGTCGAAGTCCATAGTGAATTGTAGTCCTAGTAACACCGAATTAAGATGCTCTTCTGTCTTGAACTTAATGTATACGCAGTTTTCCTTCGGGTCTTTGTACATCGAAAGAAGATTTGCAGGACTCAATCTCATCTTCACTTTCATGAAATGGAAAACCTCATGGTCAGTTGGTTCCTTCTTCCCTGGTCCAAAATATATTCTCATGGAATTCGCACGTGCTTCTTCCATTTTTCTGTTCTCTGATTACTTTCCGATTTTGTATATCGCCTATTGTTCGACCGAACAACAGGGAAGTGGGTTTATCAGTAGCCGTGGCTACACACAACACAGTCGTATAGAACACTCCGCGTTTTGTACTCACGACCGACTCACTCGAAGTCTAAACATGAACTGATTAGTTAACAATTAAAAAATAATTGGATATACTGTACTACTGTTGACAAGTCTCCAGACAAACTCGAGTCGCTTTCAAGAGAATATCGATCAAGCATCTTCTTCAGGAATCCACAAGCTGCAACGAACTGCTAATTAGCTTTTTCATGGACTCTCGGAGATAACATGGCCTAAACTGTTACAGTCACCCTACATTTCTTTTTAAATTGATTTATCGCTTGACTGTTTAACACCTCCAATTATAGTTCTTATTACTGACGCCAAATTATAAATAAACCAACTACACCAAAAATTCTGGTGTCCCACCATTTCCAGAACTCTGGCGCCGACAGTGGCTAATAGAACACTAAGTTGAAAAGCATGCCAAGTTCCAGTTGGAATGTAGAGCCATTGAAGAATAAGAAGAAGTATAGCAATTAAATGATTAAAACCTTAACAGACTATTGATGAAAAAATGGAAATGACACCGTCTAAAGAAAAAAAGCAACATTGGTGTAGTCAATTTTGACCACAAATGTTTGTAATTGGTTGTGGGCAAAAAAATGACGATGTAAGCATGACAAATATTGCAATGCAATTTATTAGAATCAATCAGCTATTTGAAAGATATTGGGCGTACTGCTTGGGAGTCCCTGTTGCTTACACAAAACACACGTTAAATCAAAATACAAATTATCCGTCAATCATTATTATTACGACTTCCGAAAATAGCCATTGAAGAAACACTTATAAAGTGTTTTAAAACAAAACCACCCACCAAACAATGCTTACGAACCAACCAAATGCCACCATTTTCCACACCAAGTTGAGCTCGTCGAACAATAGTCTTCGCCTGTGTTCATTGCGATCCGATTTTCGGTGATGACCACCCTCAACGAAGTGGTGCAAACCTCTTTGAGCGAAATGTGACGATCCATACAAAATTTTCAGATGTTTCATACAAAAAGTGTCCCAACAAACAATTTTAGCTGAATAAGCTAGTTTTTTGGCTGAAGATGGCTTTTTTTTTGTATTACCAAGTGTTTTATCAGCTGTCAATGTTTGTTGTGGCGACATAGGGGGGGATGAGGGTGGTTGAAATGTTTGCGTTTCGTGATTAATAGATCTTCCTTATGTCGCAAAATGAGCTTCGGAGCAAATCGAAATTTGTCCTCTTCCCAGGTTACCGGAAACCCTTACGGACGTGACCATTCTGGGTGAATCTTCCAAAAGGTCGGCTGTTGGTCATGTCTTACAAAATCATGAAGTAAGATTGAATGTTTACACCCCTTACGAAGTGGCAATTACCCTTGGGAACCAGGTTCCCGGAACATCCGGAACCGGGTGCTGATGATCCAATTTTACCAAAACTGACTTCTGATACTGGTCAATATTGGTTGGTTTGCATTAACCTTATGGCACTTTCATTTATCAATTGTTTTTAAAAAAAAATGACCCGTTTTTTACCCCACCTAACCCAGGACCCCTCTTTAATAAATCCCAACGGATTGACACCATGATCAAACCAAAATCAAAAACTAAACATGATGACGCTTCTTCTCTATAAATTGCATGGTAATTGAACATAAAATAAGCCCACATGAGTTGTTTCAATTTCTAGTTCAGACCGAAATGGATTAAAATAAGTGGCTCCTGTGATTTTTTGTGAGTAATAAAAGTGAATGTCTAAAATTCAAATTGAAATATTTATTTAAGGTATTCAAATTCATGCATACATTAAATCATCTAGTCTATCAATCAAAGCTTGATAATGGCTTCCGAAAACAGCAGTTGTAAAAATATTTACCAATCTTTTTGAATCGAAACCATCCTTTTTCTACACAGAACACCACACTACTAAAGAACCAACCATAAGCCGCCATTTTCCACACCAAGTTGAGCTCTTCCAGTGACAACCTTCGCCTGTGTTCCTCATGACTTGATGTTTGGTATACTCCCTCATAAAAGTGATGCAAGCCTGCCTGAGTAAATGTTGCGGCATAATCGCTCAATAGCACCAGCAAAGATCGATGGTATGACCCAATCAGATATCCTAGAATAGGAGTCGTAGCCATTTCCACTTTTGATTTTTCGTATGACTCATCCTTACACAGTGGATCTTTGGTGCACATCTGGCGCACCGTTTTCACAAACAAAGGAGTTCCGACAAAACACCCTGCTGTGGTTATTTCAGTTCCAGATGTATAAGCCTCGTAGGTGAATTGGAACGTCGATTCATAGTTGTCCAATTTCCACATAGGGTTGCAGGTTTTGTTGATCAGATCTATATCATCGAGCGGGGGGTAATAGCTTGGTCTGGAGACTGATGCTGTGATTAGGGACTCGTATGAGGATGTTAGAATGAAGCTTCCTGTGATGAACACGAAAATGATGAAACGGCTTGCTGCATCTCTTGATCTTTCATGCGGGCTGTTTATCAGTATTTGAACTAGTTCTAAGGTGGTCCGCGAGAAATTAAAGTGAGTTTGATCCATTATCCAGAGGAGGAGTAGGACCATCGTAATCGTTAGCAGGATGCACATCCAGGTAGGTAAGTCGAATGGATCAATAAGAAGGTATGCCAATGGTCTTCGGCGTTTCGTTGGTACGAGAATGTGATAACCCGAAGAACTTCTGTGCATGGAGAAGCTTGATTTTAGCAATAATTGCGAAAATGAGAAAAGACTGAATTGTAATTCGATGGGTTGCACATATGTAAAGTTGTGTCGATTTGCTATCGTTTTCAAAAATTCCTGCATTAATTTTGCTAAATCAGACTGTGTGAACGTGATACGTGGAGCCGTTCGATGTAAATCTCTCAAGTCCTTGTGTTCGGTGTAAGATGTTTCATTAAAAACTATTTCATTGGTTGGAAAATTCTTGTACAAGGATAGGTACTCAAGACTATTATAAACTATAAACACAGTATTATAGCCATAATTCGAGATGGTTGATTTATTAGAAAATTCTTGGACATATTCCAACTCATGCATCAAAATAATTGCTTTCACGTCATTGAGAATTAAACGAGCACTCTGTAATAAAAAAAAGTTAAGTTTACCTTCAATTGCAAGAGTAACAGTCCTACACATCCACGAACCAGATATGCCTCGAAAGAGAAAAATATAAGACATTCAAGGCTCGGTACCATATTATACAGAGGCTGTACATTATTCAGCACAATTCTGGATGTATTCAATTCTTGTAGAAGCCGGTTTGGCAAAGAAAAAGATGAGTCAAATATGTTTGAAATCAACATTACTTTGGTTGAATTAAAGCAAAACCAGGATTGTGTTTGTTTTATAAATTGTACTAATAATGGAGGAAAATCATACGAGAAGTTAACTGGGACTGAACAAATCAAAATAATAAATGCAATACCACACTGAAACTGCTTTTGCTTCGACATTGTTTCGATGAATAACCAGAATATTGTGTGTAAACCCCATCCTGACTGTCCACATGGCAATTTGAATGACACCGATATGTAATGTTTGTTACATCCATTAACGAGGCTTAAAAGCTTTTTAGAATGTTATCCATTCAACGTAATGCAAATTGTAAATGTGCATTCCGCTTCTAAATAGATATACCAAAAGAAAACTCACATTTTCATGTAACATATTGCATGAGGATGAAGCACAAATTGCGCAAATTTGGTTAAAAACACTTGATTATGACCAAATTTGGTCAAGTATAAGTTTTGGCATCTGACTAGAGGCCAACCTTTGACGATTAACAGCTCGAGAAAAATCATGGATCAAAGTCAAAGGCATTGATCAAATATAGGCCTGACTTCTTCTTCTTATTTGTAGTACACTGGGCATTGCCGCCTCGCAGCTTAGTGTTCATTCAGCACTTTCACAGTTATTAACTGCAAGGTTTTCAAGCCAAGGTACCATTTTTGCATTCGTATACCATGAGGCTAACACGATGATACCTTTTTATGCCCAGGGAAATCGAGACAATTTCCAATCCGAAAATTGCCTTGACCGGCACCGGGGGAATCGAACCCAGCCACCCTCAGCATGGTTTTGCTTTGCAGTCGCGCGTCTTACCGCTAGACTAAGGAGCTCTGTCTAAAGGTCAATCTTGGAATGGATCTTGTTGATCAACCGTTCAAATTATGGCCCATTTTAATGTTTGTAACCGATTACAACAAACACATATTGTAGCACAAAGACAAAAACATTGATTTTCGCATAACCTTTTAGTTCACCTTTATGTAAGCAAAAGATAAAACCCTACATTATCGTTAATGGAATACGATTTATCAGCGTTTCAATCTTAGTAATGAGCTTACATTGTATATAAAATTTTGGTCTGTAACTAATAGTTGAAATAGACACAAATGCTAGTAGAGATGGTAGTTAGTCCAAAGACTGCTGCAGATCATTCGGACACATTCAAATTTCGACATCAATTCCACACAATTAAAGATGATTTATGTTAGAATTTCATTCCGCAAAACAAATCAAACGCATCTAATCATCTCGTTTTGTATTCCCGTTGCATTTGCAGTTATCTTCCGGGTCTACTGTGCGGACCACACGTACTGTACCCTGCGCTTCCCGATGTCGGCACCGGCCGAGGTCATCAAAGCTTGCGCCGCCGATAAGCTGCAGCTGGCGCGGATGCCCGAGGACCTGTTGCTGGTCGAGGTGAAATCCAACGGCGAACGGACGGTTTACAAGGACAACGACGTCAGCATACCGACGGCGCTGAGTCTGAACGGACGAATATTCGTTTCGCCCAAGGACCATCTGGATGCACTGGTAATGCGCTTTGATTATAAATCCCATCCAATCACGCCCGTCGGCGACACGCCGGCCGCGAACACGTGAAATCCCATTAACGGTTGTATATTCTTTTTTTTTGTCTGTGGCAGACTCCTCTTCCGGAGCAGGAACTACCAACAGAGGCGATCGATATGGATTTTGAAGCGCTTCCTACGAAGGACGTCGCCTATCACATGACGCTTTTCGATTGGGATCTGTTTTGGGCTGTGCACGAATACGAGCTGCTGTATCACACCTTTGGGAGGCATCATTTTAATAAGGTGAGTATGGGTTATAACTTTTAACTGGGCATGTAGGGGAACTGCTCCAGGAATCCATCTCATGGTTCCGATGTGCATCCCATCAAAAACAAATCAATGAAAAGCAATTTGATTTGTTCTTATTTGTGAGATTTTTTCAGTAGTGTGCATGTTAACTAAAAGAAGTGACGAAATTGATGTTGTATTTTTTGTTTCGCGATGAAATGAATATATCTAGCTCTATCTGGAATAAGGGCAAATGTCGCCAGAGCGGATTCCCTTCGTCGACTTCCCCTCTTTTTAATAAAAGTGACAAGCAGTAGATTTCATTGTGGATTATCACCTCAGCACGATAGAAAATAATGCGAACTTGCATTCTGAGGTGATAAACTGCAAAGAAATCCTCTGCTTGTCACTTTTATTTTAGTCGGCGAAGAGAATTCTGTCTTGCGACATTCGCCCGACATAACAATGACCAAATGCTTTCATTTTTTCACAGCACAAAACCATAAATATGCTTAATGATCTGTACTGATGAAAATGTTAACATTCCATCAAAGTTTTAAGATATTTGGATTTTAAGTTATTGCCTCAATATGGGGACACTTGATCCCCCTTTAGTCACCCATACAAAAATTTGGCGAAATAATTTTAAAAAATATAAATCTATTCTCAGGCTTCTATTTTATTGTAAATTTGACAGATTTGATGAAGGGTTGTCAGGAAAAATTATTTATTGCGTAGATTTCATAAAAAGGGGATTAAGTCTCCCCAAATTTTAAAATTGTATGTGCTGTCAAATTAAATAACAAAAATCGTTCACGTATACGCACAGCAATTCGAAAATTCCGCGTATTTTAAAGGAAAAATATTTAAAAAAAACCTGAAGGCACCTTTCTAATTTTATCAAAGCAAGTTCTTGGAGAGGGATCAATTTCCCCCGAAAATTTTAAAAGTCGATTTTTGACAGCACTCCAAAAAATCGATTGTGTATCAATGTAGCAATGTTAAATACTATATTTCTTAGAGAGTCTGTGTGGAAATTGCGTATGTTTATTCATTTTTGGCTGTGATACATCGGAAATCAGAAAAGGGGATCAAGTCTACCCAGTCTCCCCTAACGATTTTCATGGGTATTTTTACCTCAAGCAACAGTTGAAAAATATAGCTAACCGATGCCATTTAAAAATTGTATAAGGTACACCGGGGCAAGTTGAAATGCGGGGTAAGTTGAAACAGAAGCTGTAATTCAGATAGGAAACGACCGAATGCTCTGATAATTTTTTTTCAACAAACTACTCGCCTAAACGCTCCTTCTGACTGCCATTCCCGAAAGATTGCAGCTATCAAAAGCAATCCCTGTCATTGTTTATTTTTCTCCCTTTGCAAAATCCAAACCAACTTTTTGACGTGCCAATGAAACAGGTCTCAAACCCATGCTTGGAAGAGTTCTTACATCACATTTTCACGGTAAGTAATCATTCAATGTTGAATAAGCATAATGATCATGACAAATCGATGAAAGACCCATTTTAATGTTTGGATTTTGGTTGTTTGATATTGCTCTGCATATTCAACTCATCGGGGCAAATAGAAATGCGGGGTGCGGGGCAAGTTGAAACAACGATTCAAAACGTCACCCTCGCAATTAAAAGTAATTTTTTTTTCAGATTTCAACATGGTCCGTAAATACATACATTCAAAAAACAAAATTTAATAAATTTCCACCCATTCGGTCATGAATGCAACCCTCTTACTCTAACCTTATGTTTAAACTGCAGTTTTGAAATTCTTAATCTACTGAGCACTGACTCTCAGAAAAATAAAACATAGTGTATGTAAACATTTCGTTAACTCCAGCTTTTACTTCCCCAGCTGCCTATTTCTCTAATCGAATAGTTTATGAGAGATATGATGGCTGGTTAATTAATGTGCATTTATGAAGAAGCCACAGCCGAATTAATCAACTGCGCAATATACAAGTGAACCAAATAATGTAGCATCCTGAATAGTAATCCGAGTGGTCATCAGTAGGAGGAAATCAATTTGATAAATTTTCAGCGTAGTGCGTTCTCCAGAATTTAGTCTCTGAAAATACGCTTGTGACTTTGTTGTACACTGCCCTCATTCGCATAAGAGTCCCATGTAATTTTCTCCGACTTGAGTAATTTGCCGTTGAATTTATCAAACTTGTTTTATCTTTTATCTTATATGTAAATATTCTTTATCCGTATTTATCCGTTTTATTTGACCCACAATTAAATGAACCTTACTTAAGTTTATTTTTTGTGTAAAAGAGTACCTATCAAAATCTGGAATCTGATTTTTATGAGAGTAAATATCAAGATGAGACAACAAAAGTGGGATTTGTTTTCAAATTTCTAGAACAAAGCCTGCTATTTTATCAGTTTTTCTTAAACAGGAGACAATTTAAAGCTAATTACTGAAAGAAAATCAAAATCGTCAAAAACTTACATGGGACTCTTATGCAAATCCTGGCAGTATTATAGTCGCCTTTACAACCTCGTGCTTCTTGAGTCTCACTGAGTACATACATTTTGTTATTAATACGGCAAAATTAGCTTACGTCTGAATATAACGCAGTGTTTCAACTTGCCCCGAATCGCGGGGCAAGTTGAAACGATGCATATAAAAAAATAATTTTAATATAAAAAATATTTATAAAAAAGTTTGTTAAGGTTGCTTATTTTTTATGTATAATATTTGGCCCGAATCAGCAAACACTGCAAACGGATTCAAAATATATCGAAGGGTGATTTTTTTATAGCACTTCGAATTTCAACTTTGAAAAAACCGTTTCAACTTGCCCCGGTGTACCTTAAAATCTCAATCATATTAATAATATTCACATTTCAAAAAAGTGGTGATATTTCATTGGCGTAAAACTCATGAGGCAAAACGCCTTCAAGATGACAGCTCTTTGGGAACAACGCACCACGCTTGCGTCGGGAAATCAGCATTCTAGTATAGATAGTACGCGGAGACGCGTAGTACATTGTAGATTAGTCCGCCAAGGGCGTTTTGCCTCGCCGAAATATTAGATGCTTCATTAAAATGTGGAAAATTTTGGTTTTTCCTTCCTATCTTTTATTATGACACTTTTTTTTGGCTAACCTACATAATTTTAAGTCTAGATTCGTAACGGCCATACCAAATATGGTAAATATGATGGAATACTCAAAAGGTGTTTTGGCCGGGGGAGGAGCGTTTTGGGTCCACTTCCCTACTAAAATGGACACCCGTTTTAAACGAGATTTGTCTAAAGTTAGCATCATAAACATCCGCAACCCTCCTTTCCTAGCGAGTCCCCCTTTTTATTGCCTTAATCCAAGCAATGGGAAAGTACACAAAAGTAATCTCAGATGTTCTTTCGACCAAATGACGCATCTGGTCTCTCGAGTTTTTTTTAGGTAAGAAAGATACTTGCTTATTCGTTACGTCAGCATTAGGTCATTTGCACCACAAATTTTCAATCATTATTTGTGTAGCAATAAATTTATTGATAGGGGAAAATACCTATTCTTGGCAGTCTAAGACATTCGCCAAATTGAATGATAAAAATAATGAATAATTACACTAAAACACAGGTATAGTTCAACTGGTATACATTTGTATCACAGACAAACAGACATAACACATTGAACATTCACTCATCAAATTCATCGTCATTCAAACACTAACGACATCTGATGATTTCAGTTAGTTGGGCAAATCGCGAATCGCAAATCGTAGTGAGCAAACGTCAAACAAAAGCCAATCCGCCGCACGCGCAACGAGTGATCCATTGGCCAACTAATGATTATTTGAATCGACCAGTAAATCATTGAACGATAGAAATTTGACGAGTGTTATGTCTGTTTGTCTGTGTTTGTATGCTCTTCCTTTGATGATTGGTGTTCACTTAATTTAATATCTTTTACCACAAACTTAGTAAATTTAATATAAAGTAACAGGTCAAAGTTTCTTCTATTGGCATAGCAATTTCTATTATCAGCAATGATTTTGCTCCTTTCAGACGATCCCCACCAGTGCGTAAATAAAGCCAAAATAGCAACCTCCATCATGACGCGAACTCGCACCGGTCGTTGGTAAACGAGTTTGGGAAATGTAAACGCAACCTTCGGTGAATAGCGAGTTGGCAAATTTGGCGACCCGCTCCAACCGTTGCCAAACCATCACACGGAAATATAGAGTAACGCATAAATAAAAAAAATTGCCGCCTTCTGAAAAATTGTTCGGTTATTCATCATCAAAACCATTGTGATGGAGGTCAGTTTAGTTTGGATTTCAACTGATTGGCGGCGCTAGTGCATATGAAATAAATAACCTGATAGGTTAGATATCTCGAAATCTGGAATATTTAGAATATTGCCGCCTTCTACAAAGTTGTTCGGGTGGTCAAAACCATTATGACCAACGCAGGTTTAGATTAAGATATAACCGCTTGGTGGCGCTAGTGTATAAGAAATAACCTGCTAGGTTAGATATTTCAAAAACTGAAATTTTTAGAATATTGCCGTATTCCACAAAGTTGTTCGGGTGGTGCAAACCGTCATGATGCAAGCAAGTTTAGTTTTAAACACAATCGCTTCGCGGCGCTAGTGTATAAGAAATAAACTGATAGGTTAAGGTGATTATAGAATGAAGCCCGTGGTGAATTTCAAATTCACCACACGTTTATCTACATACATTTTCAAAACCCCAAATCTGGCATAATAGTTTTCGTACAGTGCCGAAACTCAAATTATGATTGTTCAGCATAACTAAGCAAACGATCTACAATTATTTCAGCCCCATACGCGTTATGGTTCTCTCATCTCGTGCACTTTAAGAAAATATAGGAAAAGCACGTGGTTTACAAAATGGCCGATTTCTGGCTTCATTCTATAATCACCTTAAATATCTCAAAATCTGGAATTTTCAGAATATTGCCGTATTCTACAAAGTTACTTGCCATAAGACGAGTTCGTACAATTCCATTTAATTCCACCACTTGGTTGTACCTTTGACAGGTACTTATTTCGACTTCTACAGTAAGGCTATCTTCAGTGTCTCGTTCTTGACTCGATTCGACTCAACTCGAGCGCCAACCAGTATTGCGGTTTCAAACTAAACTTCTGGTTTTGATTACCCTTTTAAATCTTACATAATAACCATCCTAACAGATAATTGGGATAACTTTGTAGAAGATGGCCACTTTCTAACTCTAACGGATTTAGAAATATTTAAGCTAACAGGTTATTTCTCATACACTAGCGCCGCTATGCGTATGAATTCCAAACTAAACTAGTCTTCATCATAAATGTTATGGCTACCCGAACAACTATGTAGAAGACAAAATCTTTCTAAGTCTTATAGATCTCGAGATATCCACCCCACTAAATTATTGCATATAAGCTAGCGCCACCTAGCAGATGTGTGTCTAGCTAATCTGATAATCACAAAATGCATTACGCACATACTTATATTACAAAAGTTGGAGCGCGTTCTGAAAGATTTGAAAACAAATAATATTTTGTTCCTGATTTTATTTATTTCCGTGTTTGCCTCAATAGCAACCGAATATTCACCACCGGTGCGAAGCATGTTTGCACTTCAACAACCTTGATAGAAACAACCGGTGCGAGACCAAGTGCATAAATAAAATATAAACGCATTTCGTTCCTATACTAGACACTCATTTGGATACACATCGGTGGGGATCGTCTCAGCAACTAGACATGGAAGTAGAAAACTAACAATGTATTGGTGCCAGATGCTGGTTGCTTATATCCTCCAGTAGTAAAATTCATTCATAATAATCGGCCGCACGCTTATCACGCTTCACTCAATTTTGGAAGAAATTTTTATTAATTATCAAAACTGGCTTAAAACAAAACATGAATTTTAGCCTTGGCATCAATTTTATGTCATGTGGAAGATAGGCAAAAACATTTAAACACATTGTAAAACAAATTTTACCCCTTATGCGGCCAACAAAAAACAGACCTGAATGGCAGATAGGGTACCCGTGTACCCAGATATTGACAATTTCATAACTTTTACCATTTTTAACCTATTTGAATAATGATCGCCATTTTGGAGAAGGGAACTTACATACTTTTCGTCCGCTGCCAAGATTTACATCTTTTGTCTTTTGTGATGCCTTAGAGTCTTCACGCGTAAGCAAAAGTCTATCAACCAGTTTCAAATATGCTCTTTACGGTCCTTAGATTTGAAGGTCCTTACATGATATGTTTGTTTCATCAAAATAATCATGGGGGTTGTGTACAACGACGTAAACTATGTAAAACCAAATCTATACACATAAGATTGAGCTGGAGCCACCTCATTCGTACACTACGTTTCACAGTTGAATAATTGATAATACCCTAAAAGTAGGCAATTATTTATGGTTGAAATGCGCTATGTAAGAACGGGAATGGTTATGATTTTTTTTTATGAGCTTGGAAAGTATGTGTTGGAAAGTTGCAAAATGAAAACGGTTCTGTCAGCCACATAAGGCTTAAAATACTACGGTGTGGCTATCACTTTTGATATAATTCATGGTCTGAGTAAAAATCTGAATAGAAGCATTTGTATTCTAACACTTTTTTAAAATAAATGCCAACGCCGCATATTTTATTCGTAGTTTTGCTAAAATCAAATCACATGAAATTGTGCGTGGTATTTTTTTAGCGTGTGCTTTATATGCTCACAAACACATTCTCTCGCTCTATAGGTCATTGCGCGCGGAAAACCTAACCTCACTATTTTGACAGGTACTGGTCCTGTTGTTTACGTTTCGGACTTAGAATTTTTTTTTATCCAAATTAAATCTACATATTTCACGATGTTGAAGACATTTCGTAAATTCCGCATTCAAATATCGGTAATTATCGATAAGTTTAGGTAATAATCGATCAGATAATCCAATGAATGATAGAATTATATCAAAATGAAAATGTAATCGTCTGTAAACAACAGGACCAGTACCTGTCAAAAGTCGTGCGTGACGTCATTGTGCAATGGAGTATTCCGAAGTGCGCTGCTGTCAAAGAAAACGAACAGTCCCAATTTTATTTAGTGAAACATAGAGCAAATATTGGATAAATTTGCTATTTGTGGTGATAATCAAGTGGTAATAAAGTGTAAAAAGTAGTTTACGTACCTAATTTGTCGTATCATACTCGATAAAGAGAAGAAACAGGCGATCCAAAAAAGTAAGTAACAGTTTGCTTTTCTTCTGCTGCTTTCTTGGGCGATGCAATAATGGCAAGGATTTCGTAGGTGCAAATTTGTTTCGGTGATTAATTCGTCAAATCTTGCTACTTTTACACAAACAACTTATTCGAATGAAAGCCTAGACTTGAAATTGTGTGATTGAATCAAATTTATGTTCATAAATAGTGTATGTTTGCTGGAAAACGCAAATATTGTTGAGGGTGCCAACAAATGTCGCACCCTGCCAAAGCCGTATTCTACCCTACTTATTTTATGTAAATTTAAAAAAAAAAACAGAATATTCGTAGGGTCGCTCAAAGGACCATCACGGAAATTTTGAGCCACTACTGATTAAGATTTAAAATTTAAAACGCAACTGACTAATTTATAATTTCTCACGACGGTTAATATTTGTTGAAAGTCTGCAACTGTGGATAATATTACGGTTTTAGCATCATTCGCGTAGATTAAAAAATATATACAGCACTCTAGACAATCTGAAACAATCCGGCGACTGACCTATTAGTTTTAACAGTTGTCTAAATCTGGGTAAGTCATCAGAATGAGCCTGATTTGTACATACCAAGAATGTAGGTAACTGGGACATTTGTTGATTCCACAACATGGCGTCAACGTCGTATGTACGGGATTTGCCAAGAGTTTATTTTTTTAACCGTTTTTTTTCCTTTTTGAAGACCATGATTACCTCTGCGTCTCCACAAAAGCCACAGGAAGGATTATCAATGATATGGAAATGCTAATATCATCTTCCAAACTTGGACGTACATGTTCATGATAGCATTAGAGGCGAAAGTATAGAATTGATAGTTCCGTTAGGATACGGCAGGCATGAAGAATGTTTTTATAGAAGTCGATTTGAAAGCGAGCGGAGGGCAATATTTGTGATGGCATATATCGCACGACCTTCCTTCTGCCAAGCTCCCGTATGAAGGGGGAGGGAAGAATATCAGTGTGGAAGCTGATATATCTCCACTGGCCACTGACTGTATATGGGGCTCCATATACAGATGTGCTCGACTTGCGGTTAGCGGCAGTATAGTGCATGAATATTATAAGATATCCTGCATAAATATTGTAAGTGACATAGGATTCTCTGACTGTTGGATTCGACTAAGAGTGGTTAATGTAATGCATCTCAAAATTAATAACCTACATTTTGGCAATGATATGGAAATGCTAATATCATCTTCCAAACATAGACGTACATGTTCATGATAGAATTAGAGGCGAAAGTATAGAATTGATAGTTCCTAATATGTTTCTAATATGACATCAGTCAGCATCTAGTCGAATGGGATTTGTATTGCACAGTACTGTTTTCTCCATGCGTCCGTCTCGTCGCAACCAACTTAGCTGCCTCGGAGAGAACAAAGGAGAGAAAGGCACTGCTGCTGTACCGTCGACCAATAACAGTTGAAATGATGGATGCCCCTACCAGGGGTAGTACACTAATTAATGATTTGAGTGTATTACTTCTACGTGAAGTTAAACGATTTACAATGGTATGGATAGATGCTGATGTCATATTAGAAATTTTGAGACAGTACTCGTCGATAGAAAACCCTTCCGCACGCGATGGCATATGAGCAAATCAAACCACCTTCCTTTTGCCAGTGGAGATATACCGTGGGGCATCGAAATCCGTACTCTTCAGCACCTTAGTATATGAAAAAGTGACTAGAAAATAGCAGGGTTGTTACGACTACGCGGATTTCGCGATTTTCGCGGATTTCGCGGTTTTCGCGGATTTGGCGCGGATTTACATAACGATTTAAGGATTTCGCGCGGATTTGGCGCGGATTTAGTTTTAGGTAAAAATTCAATAAACAAAATGCTAGATCTAAGGACGTTAATTTACAAAATAGTTTTATGTCTTTTTGGATCTTTCATTAGCAGATGTTGTTGAAAAAAACTTACGCTTGAAGGCTACTAACATTATTTTTCTGATATGCCCAAGCCCTTATTGAATATGTATTATACTGCCGTTCTACGCATAATTGTCCCATGTACATAGGAAATCCCAGCAAACATGGGACAAATATGCGTATGACGGCAGTATACTGTGAAGCATTCTTTAAACATATATTATGGGGAGCAAAACGCCATTTGTTGCTATTTTTAAACCATTCTGAAACATCACAAATCATGTCTATTGAAGGACATGAACACTCATTTCCAACTTGTCAATTTCTTTTGTAATTCCGAGATACCTGTCAGTTTCTGATTGATTATTTCTTTTACGATGAACCATTTAGCATTATACTTATATCATCATATTTCCACAGCCTAGAAAGATTTTTGTAGCATTCAAAATGCGAAAAGTTATAAAAATATTTCTGGGGGAATATTCGCGGAATTTCTTCAATTTCTGCAAGAATTTCTCAAGCGATTCCCGCAGGAATTCATTAGAAGATCTATGCAAGGCTCTGAAGATTTTCCGCAGGTTGTTTTTTGAACTTACGTCAAATTCCAAAATGAATTTCCTAGTGAAGCTTTTGTACAATTATGCAACGACTTCTGCAGCAGATCTGAGAGCAGTTGGATTTCTGCAAATATTTGCAAAAAAATTTTCGTGACAATTCCCTTAGGATTAATCGCAGCATTTTCTGGGATGAATCTGCGCACGAATGATGAGTTTCTGTAGGAATTCTCGGAGATTTTGGCTGAAATTCCAGTACGGTCAACATAAAAACGGTCAAAAAATTGTAAATTAATTCCCACTAAAAATGTTGACGAAATTTATGCATGAACTCTTAGAGAAACTTGCTACAAGAATTGAAGGAGAAATAACACACAAATCGGATCAATTTTTGCTAAAAGTTTACGCAAATTATTCTGCCAAATTCCCAAAAATCTTTGTTGAAATTTCTGAAAATATTCCTCTGAAATATCCGAAGGAATTTACGCTTCAAATCAGGATTCTGACTGGCAAATCAATGGAGTTTAAGTAACCATGAATTCAAATAATTATTTCACAGAAGTTTTGTTTAAACCCGGAGCTGCAATGTCTAATTCCTTGATCTCTACGCAAGTTTGTCTTGTGATAATGTGTTTGTCTTGAATAATGACAACAAAGTTGCATAATAACAAGTTTATCTATGATCAATTTCGATCAAATCTGACCTGAACATTCTTTGTATATCAATGTATCTTGTGTCAAATTTTATAAAGTTTGACCAACAAAAAATCAACTGACAATAACGGAACAAAACAAAACTTTGATTTAAAAGCGGTGCCTATTTTAATAGTTTTGGCTGTTTAGTTCTTGTTCACTTATAGGGCCATCTAGAGTGGTTGTAATACTAAATGCGGGCTACTTAAAAAAACAGAATGGAACACCGTCTTCGATCAGAGGCCGTTCAGACTGAACACTTAACACCTAGACAACGGACAGGACACATAACACCCAGTGGACCGGTGGAGATTTTTTCGATCACGAAAAGTTTTCTCCTTACCGGGGCGGAATCGAACCCACGCTCCATAACCCATACGTCTATACGATTGACGTCACTAACCGCACGGCCACGAAGGCTACAGTATGTAGAGAAAATGCTAATATAGTTGAAGTTGAAAAGATGAAAAGCAGGCTAAGTTCTAGTTGGAATGTATTGCCATTAAAGAATAAGAATATTATAAAAGCGAACTTGAAGAAATGAGGTTCAGTAAAAAAATTGAAATTTCACGTGTAATTGCTTAGAATTTAGTTCTAAGTCGCGCGGAATGGATTTCATGTCGCGCGGAAATGGCGCGGATTTGATTTTATTCGGCGCGGATTTGGCGCGGAAAATATTTCAGGATCTCCGTAACAACCCTGAGAAATCGAATGCAAATGAAACGTTTGTCATTGACAAGGGAACATGAAGGCTTCTACTTACGAAGTGTTTCACATTTACACATTAAAAACTACGAAAAACATGAGAAAATTATGAATCAAATCAACTATACTCCTGAATCGAAATCCGTCCACCGTGAACGGATTTCGAATCAAAGGATCATAATCAGCTATTTTTAAACTAAATATTTAAATTGAAGCGGACTGATTGAACAAACTACCACTGTAAATAGTTCAATACGCACATTAAGAAGCGATCCCTTTGATTTGTATTCCGCTTATATTGTGCAATGATTCGCAATTAGCAATTAAAACACAGTTACTTCTGGTGCAATTATGCTCTACCCGTAGAAAAATGGCGGCAGAAACTCCGCGTTTGATGGGTGGCGATTTGTTTTTGATTTTTGTTGTTTTAATTTCAAAGCCTACTTTCCATTTCAGTGCCATAAAAGCTTATTGTCAGGTATCTGAACAGGATAACAAAAAATGTTTCTAAATTAATTACCTTTAACCCCCATTAATTTATTAATATCTCGTAAGGTGGACGGATTTCAGTGCTGTACGGATTTCGGTCCCACACGGTATCAGCTTACACACTGATATTCTTCCCTCCCCCTTAATACGGGAGTTACGTCTATGTTTGGAAGATGATATTAGCATTTCCATATCATTGTTAATCGTTTAACTTCACGTAGAAGTAATACACTCAAATCATTACATTTTGGCGATTAAATGCTTTGAAGTGTTTCATAAAAATTTAAGGGGCCCTGCCCAAATGATCCGTTACGCTTGTTTACCGTAGATAATCAAAACTGGCAAATTGGTGGTGAGTTTCCGAGTCGATTGATATGTAAATCTTAAAAATTCATCGAAAAACGAAGGCGTTATGACCGTTAAAATCTTATATGGTCGAGGTTCAACCAAATCGCACCAAGCGCCAACGAAAAATTACACATTTTGATGCCCAAGCTTTCGTTTAACAGATTTAATTGATCGCAATCAGGTATAACCGATAACCCCATAACTGAGGATATCCTACAACAAATGTACGCATGAATTGATATGAAACAATTTCCGTTGTCCTTGTACGAACAAAATACCACAAGTCAGTTAAAAAGCCGCTTGATGCGGTTTGGTTTACGTTAAAAAACTGTTAGCTTTATTAGCCGAAATGGTCGTTAGACAGAAAGGGTCGCAACAAATATTGAAGGTGGGTAAAACTCCTATATGACCAAAAATCTTCAGCTAAAATTGTTTGTTGGGGTCATTTGGCCAAAAGTGCATCGAATAAATTGATCATTTTACCAAAAAGTTGTTTGGCCGAATAGATTATTTGGCAGAATAAGCCAAGCGAAATGATTGTTTTGCAGAATGGATATTCTTGGGCCAAATGGCGCTTTCCGCCAAACGACCATTTTTACCAAACAACATTTTCGGCCAAATGATCACACCAAATTCTTAAAAAGTTTTTCAGCAAACTGCTTTACTGTAGAAAATCAGCAATTATGAAGTTTACTGAAAATCAGCATACTTTACTGAACGATCAGTTTTGACGTAGGACTTACGTCTCTCTTTACTATACCGGGTGTCATTTCAAAATATTCAAATCGACCGCGTTACGCTGTGTTGAAAGATTTTAAACGTTAATAGCGTTCGTCTCAGTGGACGAATTTCTGCGGTAAGCCCCTCAATCGACAGATTTCAAGTATGCCTTTCATGTCCATGCTTGATAAGACCCGAAAAACTTGTTTCAATAGGCATGAAACTGTTTGTTGTTGAGATCAAGGGAACCTATAAATATGGGTACCGCATAATTCTTGCATCATTCCATTACCACGTTCTGATTGGTGCAGACACCAGCGAATGAGCAGCCGCTGGGTCTGCCGAGAAGCCATAAAATAGCGCAACGCGATTTTTTCCTTTCATTCTGACCGGGACAAGCGAAGCAACCGCATCATCGATTGAACAGCACTCACACCTTTTATTAGCAGGGAATGAAGTCATCGAAGCCACCATCATCAGCCGAAACCTAGCCAGTACAGCAGCAGTCCACCCTACAGACCCGACAAAGCAGCAATGCTGAGCAGATACCGGCAGCAGCAGCAGAGTCGAGCCGAGACCGGCCGGCATCGGTGATGAGCCGAGACAGGCTGAAGAAAAGCCACATGATGCAGCATGTATGTCCAAAAAAACAAACGGTTCTTCAGAGAGCCAATGATAGAGATCAATATCAAAGCTTTCAATTCCCTTCGGGATAGAAATTGCAGGGTTGTTACGGAGATCCTGAAATATTTTCCGCGCCGACTAAAATCAAATCCACGCCATTTCCGCGCGACATGAAAATCCATTCTGCGCCAAATCCGCGCGACCCAAAACTAAATTCTAAGCAAATACACGTTAAATATCAATGCATTGATCAATGCAATATTGGCATTGATAAAAAAATATGTAGAAAAACATTGTTTGATACTGACCGCACACAAAGCGAACGTGACTGAATGATCGTCCCATGTTATGAATTCTAAATCTTATTACCCGAAATCCCATGTCCGGGTGTTTCCTTCCTTCTACTACTAACAATGTTGTCTCAGAAAAGAACACGTAGGTACTTCCCACCTGAACTGCAATTCTAAGCTCGCTTGCCCGGCTTATTGGCCTGTATCAAGCGAAAAGTCCCGTTATCAAATAGACGCCAGCAGCGAGCAACAAGCGTAAAAAAGAAGAAGCCCTTCTCGAACGCGTTGATGATGATGACGCTTTGGCTGACAAAGAAGCGGGATACAAGACACTAGCTGATTGGCCCATCAATTGAGAAGCAGAGAAGATTCAAAATTAAGGCCCAAATTACCGTAATCCAGTCATTGACAAGAAAACAGCCACGTGCTTGTACCACCCCCAGGAAAAAATCCGCCCACTGAGGAGAAAATGCATTCCCCAGCTGAATCGGGGAAGCACTTTTGATTTAAAACTACATCAACATATAGTGGTGACTTCAATACATCCGTAGGATGCTTCATTTGGATGAATTTCGTAATATTATTTGAAAAAACTGCCTTTTGCAGAAAATATTGCAATTTGAAAAAATATTTTTCCAGGAGGGGAAACCGTCGATTTACTCTCACGCTCTCTTATACTTTGCAGATACTCGAAAATCATCGTTCAGTGTTGCGTGTTGATTTGTTCTATATGTTATGCTTGTTTTCTCGAATATGTACGTAAACATCAAGCAATAATCTATGAAAATGATGCTTTTCATGCTATATATTGACACTAAATATTAGATGTGAGCTAGAACTGTAAAACGCAAGCATTCATAAGTAACGCAGGTTATTTATTTTATCATAATTCAAGTGTTGATAATGTAATGTAATGCTAAAATAATAATGTAATGCTAAACGGCATCACTTTTCATGTACACAGAGAGAAGACCGATCATATGGTCATGTAAACAATCCATTGAATCTGGACGAACATTTGAGAAGGTAGTCAACTGCATCATAATTTTACATTCATGTAAAATGCATGTAGGAAATTGTGTAATTAGGAGAAGGATGCACAACAAATCAATCTCAGATGCATGTTTGAGGTTGTTTATGCGTATCACTATAATCTGTGCGCTGTACAGATATTGAAAAGCACGTTAATATTTTGTGGAAATTTATAGAGTTTGATACCTTTTGAAATGTTTGTGTACTTTGTACAAAATCAGATCTGAGCGAATGAGTAGGCTCTCCGCAAAAAAAGAGAAGCGAACAGCAAGAAAAAGAAGTCGATTTGATGTATGACATTTGAACCTTTTAAGTAGTATAAAAGAAAAGTGCATTCGCTCGCAGAGCATTCAGTCTTTTTTATACCATCACTAGAAATTCGCGGTTATTTGAAAAGATCGTTTTCTTACTTTTTGCACTTAACCGAAGCAAACAGCCTTTTTTCAAGGCTCTAAAAGTTAAAAATAATGTTCTACTTCAGTCGCTATCGCACGGATTAGGAGGCCCTACATCCCCTGCTGGGCCAACTTGTGGCTTATTTCAGGCAGTCCTTCAGTGGGAAGGTTGCCACTGTCGAGGCTAATATTCCGTGACCGGACAGATACTCCCTGAATTGTTTTTGATGATTCTTGTTCGAGGTAGATTTGATTTCTGTGTCAGTTTGATGAGAAGATTTTGCCAAGGAATGGTATGCAACGCCGATAGAGGTGTGCGCCGCCGCGCCACGCCGCCGCCGCCGACAGTTTTTGGCACGCCGCCGCCGCCGGCATTTTTGCATCGGCGCGCCGCCGTTTAAAATGTTGCCACGCCGCTGATCCATATTTTTCCACGCCGATTCTAATTTGAAGAAGTCCGCAGAATTTTCCGTGGAAATTTTGAAGATTCAGTCGAATTTCCGTAGAATTTCCCGAATGATCTCCCCATCATCACGTTGGAACCCCAGAGAATTTTTCGTGAAAATACCAATGATTTCCTTGAAAATTACCGTTGAAATTCCGAAAACCTTTTAGTAAAAAGTGAAAAACTGTGAGTGGAAATTGCGAAGAATTTCCCGCTGAAATATAATTTTTGTCGTTTGGCAGAAAGTAATTTGGAGGAAAGCCACAAGCCGAAAGTTGTTAGGCTGAATATGTAGTTTGACCAAGCAAATCATTTGACCGAAGTCCATCTAGCCCAAAGTTATTTGGTCGACGACCCTTTCCTGTTTTAAATGTTTTCCATTTGAACTTTTGAAGAATTTCTTATAGACGATACAAGGGAGGTTCCGTAGAAATCCAAAATCCTTCCGGAAAAATTTTCGTTGAAATACTGAACATTTTCCGTGAAAATTCGAAAATTTCACTCAAAAATTCTGAATTTTAGTGGAACAAGGTGCCTACTCAACTGTAAAAACAAAATTCCCTAATTTTTTCAGTTTTTTTTCAGGTACTCTACATTAATTTTAAGATAAAAACAAACGTGTAATATTCAGATTTTTGCAGCAAGATAATCAATTCAAACAAGTCAAACGAAACACGTTTTTCAAAAGAAATTATTGGTACCGTCAACTGGGGGGAAGATGATCATTGAGGTGAAGATGATCATTTGATGTATCGATCAAAAGTGTCATTTTTTTTTATGAAACGGTAGTCAACAATATTCTCCGTTCAAGTAATGTTACCGCTAGGTAGAAATCCGAGTTTTTCGTTTATAATCATGAAAATGTATTTTGTGGAAGAAAGAGAGAGATAGTCCTAAATGACACTATTTTTGTTTCAAATATTGACTTCGAAGACTTCTTTACGTAGTAAATTCAACATTCATACAAATAACCTAGTGTATTTTGACTACTAGGTCATAATGATTTTAGTAGAGCTGTCTTGATCAACTTCACCCCCAAACTCAAAAAATGTGTGATAATTTAATTTATTTTAATAGATGCGAATGCATTTCAGAAAACTGAAGTTGTTGATTATTGCAACGTATAGCAGTACATGTTTTGAAAATTTTGTTTCGATTTAAAATGTAAACACACATTGTTATTGCATGTTTTGTCTTAAAAATGATCATCTTCCCCCCAGTTGACGGTAGCCTCAAAACATTTTTTCTCGTCATCTTTTTCTTCTTATTGGCAGAGGTTGCATATCCCACTAGCACATTGCCGCCTCACAGTTTAGTGTTAATTAAGCACTTTCACTGTTGTTAAATGAGCGGTTTATTTAAGCCGGGTTACCATTTTCCCAAGCATTTTCCATTCATATATCGTGAGGCCAACACGATGATACATTTATATGCCCAGGGAGGTAAAAAAAATCCAACCCGAAAATTTCCTAGACCTGATCGGGAATCGAACCAAGCCACCTTCTGCATGGTTTTGCTTTATGGCCCTGATTTGTGAATTAGTTAATCTAGAAATTGCTTCAATCATTCAATCAAAAATTCCTTCAGGTATTCCTTTAAAAATTCCTCCAGGAAATGAAATTGGAAATTCCTTCAAAGAGACATTCTAAGGATTGCTTCGAAAAAATTTCCCTCAGAAATTCCTTAGGAACTTCCTTCAGAATTCCATAAAAAAATCCTTTAGGTACCCGAGTAGTACAATTCACACTGATTTTGGTTGGTGCAACTCAAATGTGGCCAAATTTGGTTGCATATAAGTTACTGCAACTTTTCTCCAACATGTGTGCTGCTCGGATATCCTTCGTAAAATACTTTGGAGATTTTGGAAGATATTCTTTTAAAATTTCTTCGAAAATTCGATCGATTTTAATTAGTAATTTCTTTAGTGGAACTTTAGTAAACTTCTTCAAGAATTGTTCTGGAAATTTGTTTGGGACTTTCTTCGGGAATTCCTTCAAAACTTCGTACGGATATTCTTTCAGAAAATCATTTGACGATTTCTTTGTAAATTCTTTTACGAAATCCTTTAACACATTCCTCGGAAATTTTAATGTCTTTTAATGAGATTTTCAGCCCACGACTGGCTCATATCAGATTCATCGGAAATGTTTTAAGGAATTCCTTTAGAAATTCGTTCGGAAATACAGATGATGAAAAAGTTCGTATCTTTCTGAAATTTTGCTAAGTTGTTCATCATTCGCTGGATTACCGAAAAGCGATTTAGTTTGATCGAAACATTGTTTAGTTTTGAGCAATTGGTTCATGTAAATTCTGTTATGCGGGTACTTTCAATATGGGACTATGACTTGCTATTTTTTCACTCATGGGCATACAAAATCGCAGTTTTTATTATGATTCACGGAAGTACATAAGAAATGAACCTCATTCATTGGGTTAACTCAAAAGTGACAAAAAGTCAAATGGAATTGTGCTCAAACATAGCAGCTAAAAAACCGGTAGGATAAGGGTCAAACTGATGTTGTTGATGTAACCAAGCATACACTACAACATGATAGACAACATATGCCAAATTAAGCTTATTGAAGCCAAATAATTTAAATAGTTACAGCGCCACTAGCGTTTTAATACTTATGCTCTACTGGGAAATCCTTGGGGATTGTTTAAGAATTCTTTCGAGAATTTATTTACGAAAGCTTTAGAAAACACCTTAAGGAATTGTTCTGGATATTTTCAGGAAAATTCCTTTGGAGGTTCCTTCGGAAATTTCTTTACGAATTTCTTTGGAAATTTTAATAAATTCCTTCAGTAATTTCTTTGGAAATTATTTCTAGAATTCCTAGAGGAGATTATTTTCGATATTTGTTTTGAGGAATTCTTCGAGTAACTTCTCCGGAATTTTTTCGGTCATTTTTAGTGAGTTTCTCTTCTACAAATTCTATTGAACATTCGGAAGTTCTCTTAAAATTTCCATAGAAATCGATTTCGAAATTCCTTCGGGAATCTATTCATAAATTAATTTTGGAATCCTTCTGAGGAATTCTTTGACTTTTTTTGAGAGTTAGTTCGAGAATACCTTTAGAAATTCTTTTGAAAATTCTTCTGGGAATTCCTTGGAAAATCCATTCGATATTCCATCGAAAATTTCTTCAGCAGAAATCCTTCACAATTTCCTTAAGATTTTTTTTTTTTTGAAAATCTCTTCATATTCTACTGCGGGATTTCTTTAAAGAATCCTTTCGGAAATTCCTCCTGAATTAGCTTTAGAAATTCCACCTGGAATTTATTCGAGGACTTATCTTGGAAATTCCCCCAGATATAATTTAGTAGTTTTCTTATAATTCCTAGGACACGTGATTCCTATGTAAAACCATCCGAAAATTCTTTTGAAAATTGATCCAGAAATTTCTTCGAATGTTCTTTCAGGAACTGCCTTGAAATCCTTAATTATTATATATTTTTTAATATGTACATTCATGTAGAGTTTCCGAGCGAATTCTCAGAAGATTTTACAAGCAAAACCTAATTGATTTCCCGAATAAATCTTGCTTAACTTTTCAAAAGGACCTAAGTAACATTTTTTTCATGATTTAATTTGAATAGCGCAATCAACAGAACAGCATGATATCTATCGATTGCAGTATTCAAATTAATTCATGAAAAAAATGTTACTTAGGTCCTTTTGAAAAGTTAAGCGAGAAATGCTTAGCTTTCTTTAGGTATATTCCTTTGAAGCTGGATAAACGTTTTTTTGTCCATAGATCGGAACCACGATCCATACGTGTTCAATTCAAAATATTTGTTGTTTTTTATGTTTGAAAGTTCCCTGATTGTGTCAAAAAATACTCTGATACTTACATCATTTTTCCAGGTTTTCCAAGTAGTAGTCACCCTGTGGAACTTCTGGAAAATTCCGAAGAACTTTCCATGGCAATTTAAAAAAAATCTCTTGCCAATTATATTTTCTCATTTTGAAAAATTTCCCGCGGAAAATTTCTGGTGAAAACACCAGCGAGTATCCCGTAAAAACTACTTAGAGTCTCCCGTGGATGTCCCGAAAAATATTCAGTGTAAATTTGACAAAATATTTTGTTGAGTATTCTGGAGTACAAAATTTAGAACAATTTCTCATGAAAATTCTGAAAAGTTTCACATGCAAATTTTGAATTATTTTCCCCTGAAATTCCAAATAATTTTTCTTGGGAATTACAAAGAGCTGCAAAGTAGTTCCTGTGGAAAATCGAAAAAAAAATCCAAAAATGAATATTTTGGAGAAAAAAAATCTGGAAAAGATGCTCCTGTTGATGTCTTGGAAATATCCCGAAAAAATGAAAAAAAAAATCTTCGGGAACGTCACCACGCCGATTCACGCCGCCGCCGCCGCTGGTTAAAATTGCTTTCGGCGTGACGCCGAAAACGCCGCCGCCGCCGACCAAAATTCTGACAAACGCCGCCGCCGTCGATTTTTGGACCGGCGCACACCTCTAAACGCCGATTATTTATCCAAAATAGTTGATGTGAGAAATTTGGACATATTATGTATCTTAAAGGCATGGTCAAGTCAAGTCCTACGTCCACTTAGCGGTTATGTTACAGACATTACCCACTGTTCGTTTTTTCTATCGACTGACAATTTACTGTAAAACTTCAGAAAAAAGTAACAATTTTTAATTATGATTTCTATTATGGGAGCATCCATAAATTAAGTAACGCTCATAGGGGGGAGGGGGGGTTGGCCTCACACTTCGGCCATACAAAGCCATACAAAAATTGTCAATGATTCATACAAAAAGTGTGACATAGGGGGGAGGGGGGGTTGAAAATGACCAATTTTTGCGTTACGTAATTAATGGATCTTCCCTATGCTATGTGATATGTGAAATTCTTTTTCAATCCAACACGAACCCTCATTCCTGTAAGTATTACATAACCAATTATCTGTACCGCTTACTTCATATTGATGAAGAACCAAGTGGAGAAAAGTCACGTGATAATTAATATTTTCAGTCGGCGAGTCAGCGCAAACAATCTGGGAAATCGTTGGGACAATCCTGGTCATTCCTAACCACAACATGAATGTTCACTGCATTCATTTTAAATTATGGATAATGTTTAATATATTTAGGTAAATCAGGTGAATAAATAAAAAAATAAACCTTAAAAACATGTTATTATTTCTTCATTAATTGACTGGTAGCTTAAAGCTGATTATATCAGCAGTTGGGTATATTTTGCTGAATTATTTCAGCAAGCTGCTGTCAAATTCCATAGTGGCCCAATCTATTTGGAGCTGTCAAATGGAATGGCTTCCACTTCGCTGAAATTTTCATTAATTTTTTTTGCTGAAATGGTTGCTGATCATTCAGTTCGGCAAAATTATGCTGAATTTCGGCGAAAAAAATTTGGTGTGATCTATTTAATCAAACGACTTTTCCGCACACATGACCTGTTACGGCAAACTACCAGTTCGACCGAATGTCTCTTTCGACTGTATGTCACTTTCAGCCAAACGTAAAATTTGGCCTAATGGAATTCGGCAAAAACCTTTGGCTTAACGAGTTATTCGGCCAAGTGGAATTCTAACAAATAGCTAACCGCCTAATTACTTTCGAGCAAACGACAGAATGGCCATCTGGCCGAAAACCACAACTGCCATAATCTGACAAAGTGACGTATAAGAAAAAAAATCAAAAATGGTGTTAACGAGTAGTACTCATCGAGCCCTTTAACAGAAAAATGGAGAACATGTATGTTTTAATTTGGCGCATACGTTACTTTTTCAGATTACGGCATTCAAGGCCGTAAGATGTTTAGCTGAATATGTCATTTGTCAAAACAAACCTCTAGACCAAAACCCGTCTGGCCAAAAATCTCATTTAGCTCATATGCGAAACAAGCGACAAAAGAGAACCAACGACAAAGCTTTGTTTTTGTCGGGGATAATAATGAGGAAGATTCGAAACATTTTGTCAGCAACAAAAAAGAAGACAATGTTGTTGCTAACTTTTCATCCCGTCATTTTACATCGTCTCTAGAGCTCATTTCGGTTTTATGCTATCATAGATTCTGCTTTTATGGAGTGTGCTGTGGTTGAATCAAGATGTGTTTGGTTTTCCTTGTGTCATTTTTTTCACCTCTAGATTTTTGGTTTTCCAAGTAAAAAAGGATACGGAAGTTACAACTTGAAGAACAACAATCCAATGCTGACGAAGAGATTAAGAATTCCTTTCCTGATTTTGATGTGGAAGCTAACAGAGAAGTTTTTTTTTTTTATTTTAATTTGCAATTTTTGCAATTTTTGCTATTTTTTCTGCTATTTTTTCTGCTATTTTTTTTTTTGTTGTAATGCTCAAAATCGTTTGATTTCTTTAAATTATTTCCCTTATTCAGTTAATTATTCTCTTTAATTTGTGGTCTTTGAATCATTATTATTTTTGAATTTACCATAGAGAAATGTGGAAAGGCATGGTCATTCACAGTTGTTGCTTTAAGGCCAACATTGATGAAGAGTGGACCAAACAATCTATCTAAAAACTGCCGCTAACCGCAAGTCGAGCACATCTGTATATGGACGCGGCAGTAAAGGAATCTGTGATGCAACTGTTACCGATAAGCTATGATAAAGTGCCTAATTCTTGATTCAGCGATCAGAATCAAATAAGTTTTGTAGAGCCGTTTATGATTTCAATTTTCGGCCAAATGCAATTTGAGAAAACCATAATCTTGATTATCATAGCTAGAAATGTTTTATTAAGTTACTTTTACTGTGGAGCAAAATTGTAATAAGCGTGCTTTAATTTTAAATTTAAATTGATTAAAACTCATACTACATAACTACTACTACATAAAATAATATTTTTATTTGAATTTGAAATTATTTTTTAATTTTTTTATTTTTCATCAATTTTTACTCTGATGAACTTTACATTTTAATTTAACTCTAATTATGAACAATAATCAAACATGCGTCCGTGAATCTTAAAATATATAATATGTGATCAATAACCGTTATGAAAAGAGATAATGGGTTATATCAAACTATTAAAGCTTAAGTAATGTTCATTCTTGGACAAGGATACAGATTCTTCTTTAGTTCCGTCTAATAGATCGCTGTATAAACATATAGTGAAGCACGCAAAGCTTTCGTGTGGTCATTAAAATATTTGAACAAAAAGTAAATTGAATGAAACTTAGGTTTATCAAAATAGAGTTTCAATACTTACTTATATGTCGCACTTTATGTATATTTCTACAGAAAACTAAATTCAAGAAACGATTCAAGATTTCCGGACAGTTATCCACGTAATATATTTGAGTTTCGTCAGTTTTCAAGATGATTTTGGAGAATCGTTGTTGGATCAAAAGTCAGATACAAACGATGGAATCTGGAGGATTGGATAGTTTCAAATATGGTGAGTCCGTTCCATGTTTGCTTGTACAAAACTTATTTTACTAAATACGGGCTAGGTGCAAAGATGTATATTTATGATGTATGTCAATGTCATTGACATAAGTGCTTCCCGTTTCTCTACGACAACAGCGCGTTAATTAAAAAAAAACCTTCACTCTCGTCCAACACGGAAAGGTAAAATAACCAGTAGTGGACCCCCTAGTAGTGGAATTTTGCACTTCCCCTTTGGCAGGTTCTCCCTTAGAAATTTCATACGAAAATGTTTATATTATGCTGTAATAATGCAAAAATGAGTGTTCACTGCGAAAAAATTCTATATATAGTATATCTGTCGCCTTTATAAATTTTTGCAATAGCTCCACCCTAAAATAATCGGCATGGACCCACACATAAATAAAAATAATTGCTCATTCGGGTCCACACCTAAAATTTATTTAGATATAGATTTTATAAGTAATTTGCGCGGAGAATAATTTTGTGCGTGTAAGTAAAATCTATGGATCTTCGCCATTAAATATGTGTGGATCTTTAGTAGTGTAGGGTCCAAGTACTATTTGTCATTTTACCCTAATCAGCACAAAATTAAATTAAGTTGTTCAAAATTTGTTTAATATTGAGTTCTTTCAACAAATTACTATTTGTTCACCTGAAATTACCCATATTTGATGTCGTTTGTGTATCTCTCTCTAACTCTCGCGAGAATCATAACTTCAACAAAAATTAGCACGGGCACAATAATCGGTCGATATTAACTGTAAATTTAAAACGATATTAACAATTATGTGTCCAACCTTCGAGAGCTAATAGTTTCCAAATTTACATTCACTACTATACCATCATAAATAGCGTCTTCGTTCTTGTCATTATTGATTGATAGAGTTATGAATCGCTTGAACACTATTTCCACTAGCAGAAGCACTCCATTCTTTGCTCTAAGCTCATTTTCCCCCTATATTTGAAACAGTTATTTGATGGCTTTTATTATCGGCACAGGGGTATCTCCTTCTAGTTTCGAGTGCTCACAGTAACAGTTATAACAGATTCAGCCCTAGATCACAATATATATTTATTCTGGCCTTTGCTTCTATTTTGACTATCACTTTTGTCAACTATCTTCCTCGCTTTCCATTTTGTTAGTAGAAAATGCATTTTAGACATAGCTAATTCTTTGAAGAGTGGTTGAAATTTGAAATGTTAGTACCTATTAGGTTGGTAAAAAAATAGATCATATATGCAGATTGTTCGCGAGAATCAGAAGCTTTTGCTCTGCTTGTGCGGTCGATATGTGAATAGATTTTATTAATAACAATGCTGTACTTGAAAACATGCCTTAGAGACGTTTAAGTATTTAGGAGTATCAAATTTCCTGTCGGAATTGAGTGAAAAATGGATCATGTTTGTTTGTTGCTTGAATGACAAATGTTCAGCATTCATAGGTCACATACAGTCGTGATTTATTTAGTGGGCAGAACGATCGGACGGTCATCACAAAATTTGTTCTGCTTTGTGCGGGTAGCAGAGAGATCGGCTGGTCATCGACAATTTTGTTCTGCTTAGTGCGGTCGGTAATTATTTTATAATTAATGTTCGTTCGATTATGTTTTGAATTGATCAAACTACACGCTATACACGGCATACCGTTTACCAAAACGAACCCTGTCACAATACCTACCCCATATATCCAACATCCCAGTGATTTCTCGTGGAAGTGCAGATGACTCGTCGGCTTCTATCAAAGCGAGTATCACGTCAACAATTTCCTACCTATTCCTCAATTGACCTGCATTCGGACACGGCCGGCGCTGGTATTGCTTATTTTTGGGTCACCAGTTCTTACACATTGAAGATGATGTTAGTCCCAAACTTCATCTGTTGTTTCTCTGTGTAATTACAGCTGACCTGGCAATAACGGAGTAGCAACCGTGGGCGGTCAATCATGCTCATGCTCATGCTCATGCTCATAGATTCTGCTTTTATGGAAATATTTGAGAATCTAACTATGCTTACAAAATTAGCATCGTATTCTCGGAAATATTAGAGCAAGCAAGGCAAATGATTCTTGTCATATTGTGTTTGGGTTATTATAAAGGCTTGTTACGAGGTGCGTTTGTCAGTAACAAACTGTTGACGACAAGGTAAATTGTTAGGTGTTACTCGAAAATTGATTCCCTGGTAAGCATACAGGCATATGGAGACGCATGGTGCACAATTTTCCCGTTGTCAACTAGCCAGGGATTGAATCCTAATGAGAAAGAACAAGTCTCTCACTTATCATCTCTGTATAGGGACAGGGCAGGTATTTTCGTCTGTTCGTCATAGTCTCGAAAACCAATAAAAAAGACGCTTTTTTGTAAAACTCATACATACCAAATTGTAAGCTCAGGAGAAACGTTCTGCTTTAGTGGAGTTCTAGCAATTGTACGTTGCTTTCGTTGGTTTTAGCCCCCACGACGAAGGACGGATATACCTGCCGTGTCCCTACATATGCGGTATGTAGCATACCGCGAGAGACTTTTTTCGCAAGCTGTCATAATAAATAACTGATTCGGGAGGCTATACCCCATGATAAATTTCCTTTAGAAAACTTCAAATGCGGGGAGCACTGGCTCTGATGATGCATTTCAACTTGTTCTACACAGCTGTGCAGTAACCAACACGAAATGAGCGAAAACAAAGCGAGAATCACCATTTTTTTATGGGGGCTGCCTATCCGATTCTGTTTTTTCACACTTGTAAACAAGTTTGATAAATTTGTTATCATGGCTTGTTATGATTCGGAACAGTTTTTGCCTCTCTTTTATCGTTGTTCGTTATCTATTGAGAGCGATTTCTGCAAACCCTAGTTGCTAGTTGCAGCAATTAAATCAAATACGACAATACAATAAAACTGTTATAACTTTTTTATTTTTCAAGTTTTTTAATCACAAAGACCAGCGTATTTTAATATTATCTAAAACTATCTGGAACATGCAAAAAATGTAGAAATTACAGTGAAAAACATTTTATGACAAAAACATTTTTAAGGGGTTGTCTGCTTAAAACGTAAAAAATCTCAAAAAGTAACGGAATTACGAACTTGGTGTCTTCGCCAAAGTTTTTCAAGAATCAAACCTTATATGTTGTGAAGTGGAAAAATTAAATTTTGCATCTTACTTTTATGGGGATCGATCAGTAAGCTGAATATCTCCAAAGAAGCGCATTAACTTACTGATAAATTGAAATATTTTGGCTTTTTCAGTCTGATATATTCAAACAGGTTTATATTTGCATTGCCCGACGTTTCGGCCCATTTATTGGGTCGTTAACGGGCCGAAACGTCGGGCAATGCAAATATAAACCTGTTTGAATATATCAGACTGAAAAAGCCAAAATATTTCAATAAATACCCCAGTCGAACTGTAATCACTTACTGATAAAATGTCTCTAAGACACCATAACGCTAAATTGAATAATAAAGGTACTATTAAATAAACTATTAAATAAGCTCAAAACACGATTTTATCCACTGTGCAACGGGGCGATGTGCATCTATTGTATCGACGAAGGCATCATCACCACTAGGTGAATTATCTGGGTTTCCAACAATAAAAATCTTTGAAAAATAAATGATGACATTTTTTTCAAATTTTGGCGAAACATAAATGCAAATTCAAGCAAAGATTATATCATTCAGCAGCAAAGATGAGATGACGAGGATACCTAAAAGTTTTGGCCACCCTTCACACTCCGCACTCCTATGTGCGCCGGAATGTGTCTACATATTTTTGTGAAGGCATCGCATGGAGGCGCATGGTACATTGTAAACTAGTCCCACCAAAAGGCTAGATGTTGCATACAAATGTAGAAAAGTTAGGTTTTCTACGTTCCTATCGATTATATCAACACTTTTTTTCTGTCCAACCTACATGTGGATGTTTCTCTAGATGTTTTACGTCGTCTTGTGTCCCATCTACAAAATGGGTGATAAGCTGGATTGTAGCAACTACCGCGCAATCACATTGCTGAACGCAGCCTACAAGGTACTCTCCCAAATGTTATGCCGTCGACTAGCACCAATTGCAAGGGAGTTCGTGGGGCAGTACCAGGCGGGTTTCATGGGCGAACGCTCCACCACGGATCAGGTGTTCGCCGTTCACCAAGTACTGCAGAAATGCCGCGACTACAACGTTCCCACACATAATCTATTCATCGACTTCAAATCCGCATATGATACAATAGAGTGATTCAAATTTTGACTTTTTTGCTTAAACGATTGCATTTGCCATTTTAATAATCCTCCTAAATTTTTAGCAATTTTGGATGTAGTTTGACTGTGCACACGTCATTTGAAGTTTGTATGGAAATTACTATGAAAACTGACCCTTATGTGGAAGACCGTTCCGTGAGGTGGCCCATGAACTATTTAAATATAATCAACACATTGCCTACACAGAATACTTCTCAAGCTGAAAGGCAGTTGTTTTTTTTCCAATTTCGTTTATTTGGTAGGCTCAGGCGTGTATAACGCTTTACGGAGCCATTGTTCTTTGTGATATATACAATCAATATCATTTTATTATACGGTTAGTAAGAGGGGGGTAGAAGCCAGCGTACTCGTGGTGAATCGAGGTTAGTTTACAATATTTAAGGATGGACGGGGCTTAGGATTTGGGATCAGGAAATTTCAGCTTCTCATCCGGGCATTTGGCGTCAGTGACGATGTGGCGTGTCGTCGTGCTCGAGGAATGGTTCGACTGGGAGCATCTTCCGGATGGCAAGAGCTATAGAGCTCTACGGAACAAAAAGGCAGAGACAGAACAAAAAAAAAAACTTTAAAGAAAGAAAGAAAAACAAAATGTTAGATTTTTATGTCAGAAGCACAAAGAAAACTATAAATGGCCTGCATATAGACAACATCACGATCTCCCAAAACACCGCGAACTTCCCTGAAGGGTTGTTTACCTTGGGCCACAAGGGTATCCAATAATTGCTATCTGGAGGCGTCATTTTCCGAGCAGGACCAAACTACGTGATCGATGTCATCATAACCGGCTCCGCACCTACATAAGTTGCTATCGACAAGGTTTATTCTGTACAGATGTGCGTTTAGTGAATAGTGATTGGACATAAGTCTCGACATCACGCGAATGAAGCCTCGACTTAAGTCCTCACCTCTGAACCACGCTCGCCCAGAAACTTTTGGAACTATGGAAAATAGCCACCGTCCAAGTTCATTGTGTGTCCAATTTCTTTGCCAACTTTGAAGAGTACTCTGACGGACTAATGGGAAAAACTCGTTGCTCGAGTATTGTCTATCATAAACTTCACCTTCCTGTGCGCCCACCTTTGCCAGCGAGTCTGCCTTCTCATTGCCGTAGATTGAGCAGTGAGATGGGACCCAAACAAAGGTAATCTTGAATGATTTTTCGACCAAAACACGCATCTGCTCTTTTATGTTTGTAAGAAAGTAAGATGCGTGCTTAACAGGTTTCATCGACCGGAGTGCCTCGATAGAACTAAGACTATCCGAGAAGATGAAATAATGGTCTACGGGCTGATTGGAAATTATCCCCAAAGCGAAGTTAATTGCTGCCAGCTCAGCAACATAAACCGAACACGGTTCCTGAAGTTTTTGGAAGGTGGTTGAAGTCACATTGAAAACACCGAAGCCAGTGGATCCGTTGATGCGAGAACCATCAGTGAAATATCTGTTATTGAAATTGACATGTTCATATTTTTCAGAAAAAAGTGAGGGAATAGATATTTGTCGAAGATGATCTGGTATTCCTTGAATAGCATGTTTCATGGACAGATCGTATTCAATTGAGGAACTGTCGTTGGTGAAGTGAACTCGAGGTGGATTATAACACGGAAGACAAAGATCTGAAGAAATGTAGTTGAGATAGACTCTAAGGAATCTTGAACGACAAGTCAGTTCAAGCATTTTATCGAAGTTATCTAAGACAAGTGTGTTACTTGTTCCACATTTGACGAGTATTCTAAGTGAGAGCTCCCAGTAACGGTGCTTTACAGGAGTGACTCCAGCAAGCACCTCCAGGCTCATGTTATGCGTTGAATGCATGCAGCCAAGGGCAATACGCAAACAACAATACTGAATTCGTTCCAATTTGATCAGGTGGCAATCAGCTGCTGAGAGGAAGCAGAAAGAGCCATACTCTAAAACAGAGAGAATAGTCGTTCTATAGAGTTTGATGAGGTCTTCCGGGTGAGCACCCCACCAGGTTCCGGAGATAGAACGTAGAAAATGGATCCTTTTCCGGCATTTTTGTATCAAATACTCAAAATGGAGTTTCCATGTGCATTTAGAATCAAACACGACCCCAAGGTATTTAGAAGATAAAGATTGGTTGATATCATCATTCAACAGTTTTAGTTTCAGTTGAGCTGGGTACCGCTTCCTAGTAAACACAACCAACTGAGTTTTTTGCGGTGAAAACTCGATCCCTAGATGTCTGGCCCAAACAGTCAGATTATCCAGGGTACTTTGCAATGGTCCTTGCAAGACAGCTGCACATGGACCTCTTAGAGAGACCACGGCATCATCTGCAAGTTGTCTGAGCGTGCATTGTCCTTCCAAGCAATTGTCAATATCTTTAACATAGAAATTATAAAGCAAAGGACTTAAACATGATCCTTGGGGAAGGCCTATGTAGCTATTTCTGGAAGTTGTCAGAGTGCCGAGTGTGAAGTTCATTTGTTTTTCTGACAACAAATTATACAAGAAATTGTTCAAAATAACGGGTAATCCACTTCTGTGTAGATTGTCTGACAGTACTTCTATGGAAACTGAATCAAAAGCGCCCTTAATATCCAAGAATACTGAAGCCAATTGCTCCTTGTGCGCAAAGGCCAGTTGTATATCTGAAGAAAGCAATGCTAGATTGTATAAACTCTTGTCTTATGACAGGTGCTAGACAATCGTTTGTTCCTTTCCCTTTTCGAAATCCAAACTGAGTATTTGAAAGCAATGCATTTTCTTCGACCCAATGGTCGACTCTTGAAAGGATCATTTTCTCCAATAATTTTCTCATGCATGATAGCATGGCAATCGGTCGGTATGAATTGTGATTAGACGCTGGTTTCCCAGGCTTTTGAATAGCTATTACTTTGACCTGTCGCCATTCAGGTGGCACAATGTTGTACTCCATGAAACAGTTGTACAGGTCAAGTAATCGTCTTTTGCGATATCTGGGAGGTTTTAAGAAGATTGAATTTGATGTTATCGCATCCCGGAGCAGAGTTATTCGATGAAAGAAGAGACATAGAAAGTTCCAGCATTGTGAATGGTCCACCCAAAGAACCGGGATCAGTGACTGATTCTCGAAATAGCGGTTCTGCTGGTACGGAATCTGGGCAGACCTTTTTGCGAAGTTGAATATCCATCGATTGGAGTATTCTTCACTCGCATTGTTGGAAATGCGGTTCCGCCTGTTGCGAGCCGTTTTCCAAAGTGTTGTCATTGAGGTTTCTCGGGATAGTCCCTCGACAAAACGTCGCCAGTAGCGACGTTTTTTGCCGTGAGAAGAGTTTTGAGTGTGCTTTCGAGCCTCAAATGCTCTTCAAAAGGCTCAGACCGTCAGTGTTTACGGAAGGCGTTGAAGGGATGAGATTTCGCAGGGTACAATGTAGTACATTCATCATCCCATCCAGGAGTGGCTGGTCTTCTGATGACAGATGTACTTGGAACGCGTCGTTTCTGAGCTTCTAGTGCGCTTTTTTAATCAACTCAGTAAGGAATCGATATTCATCCAAAGGGGAAGAGTATCAGTTGATTCAATACCAATTTTTACCGCCGATGCAAATTTTGGCCAGTCAATGTTTTCGTGAGGTCGAAAGGAACATTAACTGGCTCAGATTGTTGATAGCTACTTTTAATTGTGGTAACTATCGGCATATGATCACTACCATGGGGATCTTGAATTACCTTCCACGTGCAATCTAATGATAGTGAATTTGAACATAAAGACAGATCAATACGGCTTTGTTGACCATTTGGTCCTATTCGAGTTACTTCACCAGTGTTCAAAATATTCAAATTGAAATCGTCACACAAATCATAGAAAATAGGCGCTCTATAATCGTCATACGTTTCGCCCCATCCAATACCATGTGCGTTCATATCACCCAATATCAATACTGGAGATGATAGGAGGAGACTGCGCTCCAAAAATGTCGACGATTAATAGAGGCATTTGGAGGAATGTACACTGAAGCTATGCAAAGATCTTTATTCTTCACATTTACTTGGCATGCGACGATTTCTAAGCCGGGAACAGTCGGAATGGGAATTCTGTAGAAGGAGTAGCATTTTTTGATCCCCAAAAGAACGCCACCATAATGATCATTCCGATCTTGGCGAATAATATTAAAATCGTGGAAGTTGATTTCATCTTCAGAAGAAAACCATGTTTCACAGAGTGCAAATATATCGCAATCGGAATTGCGAAGCAAAAACTTGAACACGTCTAATTTGTTTTTCAGACTACGACAGATCCACTGCAGCACAGTGATTGTATCTTGGGTATTGGCCGTATTATCCATCGAAAGATACAATTCCTGCAAGAAGGGGCCATGAAACAGTCAATTGCTTCAGATAACTTTCCACTGTTGGTATAAAAAGGTCAATGATAGGCCTCAATGAATTCGGAATATTGAATAAATTCAAAAAACGGTCCACAAGGTCCTTAAAGGAGATCAATCCTCGCTTGGACGGAATACTTTTACTAGAAGTGCGAATTACTTTTTTTCTTTCGTTGATTCTCCTAGCCGGCTGTTTCTTCGAAACATCGGATTTTGGCAATGGCGGGAATGCCTTACTGCAACTAGGATCAAAAGAAGTAGTAGGGACAGGTTGCTTCGGGATTTTAAATAAACCCCCATTACCTTCAGATTTTGCCAAGCTTTTATGGATGATTTTTGTTCTCTTGCGGCGCGATCCCGGGGAAGACGGTTGCTTCCTCTTTTCGGGCACGTGTACCTCCGCAGGTTCATTCATATCGGCTGCGTCAGAGTCCAATTCATCAATGGATATGGAATCATAATAATCACTTACAAGAACGGTGGCTGAAATAGCAGTCGATGCAGTGGCTGTGGCGGATGTGTCTTGCGACTTAACCATTTCCGCATACGACTGCTTGGAGCGCTGTACCAACGAGCGCTTCACTTTTTGGGTGCGCTTTTGTACACCGGGCATTCCTGCAAACCATGGGAGGATTCAAACCACAATAAGCACATTTTGTTGCCTGTTGCTGGCAGGACTCCTCCCGATGCCTCTCAGAACATTTGCCACAACGTGGTTTGTTGTCACAAAACTCGGCAGTGTGACCAAGTTGTTTGCAATTGGTACAATTAAATACCCTTGGCACAAAAAGACGCACCGGAAATAGCATGTTTTCAATATCAACATATTTTGGGAGCATCGAACCGGCGAACGTCACCCGAAGCGAACCTGACTTGGAATATACCTTCTTTCCATCTACCGTGGCTGCTAAATGCAATTCCTTGCAGTCCAGAATATCCACGGTAGACTCCATTGCATTCTTTAGGCGGCCTTTTCCCGCAAGTACATCCTTGCAAGTCAGGCTCGCTGCGTTGATCACACCTTCAATTTCGACCTCCCGCGAGGGACATAAACCATATATTCAACATTGTACGCCCTGTCGCCAGCAATTTCATTCGCCACCTGGTATGTAGGTGCGGTGATGCGTAGTTTGTTCCTGTTGATCTGGCTAAAATCAAGCTTCGGAAAACGACGCGTCAAGTCTCGTTTAATGCCGAGAAAATCTAGGCTTTTTACTTTCTGCCGAAAGTAAACAACCCAAGGCCCAGGCGAAGCCGCATGGTACAATCGAGTGCGCCCTCCATCTTTAGCAGGCACATTGCCTTCTCCAGTCTCCGCCTCCATTCTCACCCCGCAAGGTGGAAGGATAATTTTGCTTATACTAACTTAAAACTAATAGCAAATTAGAAAAAAAAACTTAAAAAAAACTAATTTGATTAATTCTAAGCAGTCCCACTCTGTATAAAACAGAAGGGAGAACAATAAAAAGTTTTGCCACTTATCTGCCCCTGCTGCTGTAGGTAGCAGCAGTAACAATAGCCTGCTTCACTGGCGTCGCCAGAAGCAGCTACTTCACTCGCCGACAGCGATCGCCTTGGATCCGTAGGTAGGAGCGCACCACACAATAGCCTTTTCACTACCGAACACAATCCGCGATGAGACACAGCACACACGTCTGGCTCGTTCGAACTATCGGCACGGAATGGAAAGGCAGTTGTTATTGCGAAGCGATTTCTCGTTTGGAAGCAAAGTTATGAAGAAAACAAAAATCCTCATTATTGATATTGATGTTATTCTTTTACGTGTTAAATTGAATTTCCCACAATTCAGTATTTCCTTAATAACTTTTCTTGTGAGCATCAAATCGTTTCGCAACAAAGACGGCCTGTTTCCTTGTAAAATTTCTTAAAATTCCGATGTACTTATATGTTTTTAGAGCTTAAAGGGAAGCATAGGGAAACGGTTTTCCCTGAAAGTTACTTTTTAATAGCAATTTTCAAAACCGTGCGTGCTTGCTCAATTTACATCCAAATTAGCTAAAATATTAGGTGGGTTATCGACCCACAAATGGCAAATGCAATAGTTTAAGCATCAGGGGGGGGCAAAAAAGTCAAAATTTGAATCACTCTAATGATACAATCGATCGGGACCAGCTAATGCACGAACACGGATTTCCGGATAAACTGATACGGTTGATCAAAGCGACGATGGATCGGGTGATGTGCGTAGTTCGAGTTTCAGGGGCATTCTCGAATCCCTTCGAAACGCGCAGAGGGTTACGGCAAAGTGATGGTATTTCGTGTCTGCTATTCAACGTCGCTTTGGAGGGAGTAATACGAAGGGCAGGGATTGACACGAGTGGTACGATTTTCACGAAGTTCGTCCAGTTATTTGGTTTCGCCGACGACATTGATATCATGGCACGTAATTTTGAAATGATGGAGGAAGCCTACTCAGACTGAAAAGCGAAGCTAAACAGATTGGACTAGTAATCAACACGTCGAAGACGAAGTACATGATAGGAAGGGGTTCAAGGGAAGACAATGGAATCTTTTCTAGGTTGATAATGGCAAATGGAATTACATGTAAATCGGTTCTGGTTACAAGGGAAAATCTTATAAATATCCTTGAAAATTATACGCCAATTTTAAAAACGTCACCTTTTCAGATAATGGTAGTAGGAAGCATGAACTTACTTCTTTTTAATTTTTTAGGTAGCAGGGACAATCAGGGACATCTTTGGTTTCAATATGGAGATATGGATGTTGTATATGTATGTCGATCTCGTAAGGATGGTTTTTTGTTGGTAACACAATGGTTACGACTTTACCAAAGATTTCCAAGTTTGTTTTATGCTCTTTCTAGAACATTGAAAATATATTTTCAAATTTTCCTACCAAACGTACTCTTTTCATGCGAACACTGCAATCTTTCATTTTTATAATTATTCTCCGATAGAAAAGCCAACATCATGCATTTGAAAAGGATGACCCAATGAGGGTGATAAAGTAATTCCTCAATCAACATTAAGTTATATCAAAAACTTGGGCATTAGAAATAATTTCGATAACAAAATACCATTACAAGACCTGAAGCCACGTTCAAACGCGCGCTAAATGATCAATCGGAATCTTGCGAACAATTTACGTATCAAACATAAAAACAAAAAACATCACAGTCTATTGAAACGTGCACTCATAACAAATAATCACAATTGTGAAGTGGAGACAAATGTACAAAATACGTTATTAGGATATTCCAATGCAATCTTCACAGAATGTTCGAGTGAATTTTCTAATTAAGCGAGTCATGTTACCAACGAAAATAATTCTGCTCACATATACGTTGAGGTCAATCAGTCCTAGTACCGAAAATGATTATTAGACTTATCAATAGACGTGAAAGGTGTTTAATGGGCACCTTCACGAAGCATTTCTTCTAATGATGCTTTCACATAGCTATGTAGCATGAACTTCAGCTATTAGATGCAGAAACATTATTACGAACTGTGTATACGCATGCAAACAAAGTTTCAAGAACATTATATTTATTTCAATTTGAGTTTTCGCTACCCCATTATGTCCGGCTCATCAATTTCAATTCAGCGCTCATTGACACATTTGAATAATCAAACAAGATTGACTCCAAGAGCCATGCAGCTTTGCATTGATCGGCGACGGAAAATTATTTTTAAAAAAATCCCACCGATGAAATAGATGAAAGCAGCAGTCAACGCTTCGGCACTAATCGAGTAAGTGTTTTTCTGCCGCTCCTAGGTGCTTCCATCACGACGAGCTGTGCGCCATTCCCGGACGGACTCGGCTGTGAGCTGAAATTTCACACCATTTGCCGCTATTCATTAGATTTAATGGCTTTTATGCAGCTCGGGAGGATGTCGCAGCACCGCTAAATAGTGAGGAAATGGCAGGATTGGAGTGCAACGTGGATTTTCCTGTGCAGAGCCATTCCCCATCAACATGCTTCGTTAGGCACTTGACTATTCTGCGCTTTTTCATCTCTGTTCCGTGTTGAATATAGGCTACTTTTTTCGATTTTTTTTATTTTCTCTCGTTGCAATGGTTTATTGTGATCAACCATACCTAGCGAGGAGCCGCTTGCGCCAGACTAGAATACAGATAGTGATTTAATAAACGTGTACAAAGGATTGGTGATTTAGTTTTCCTCTGCAGAAGATTGAATTAATTTCCACGGACGATGAAGCAGCTATTTTACCGGCATTTAGCTTCAGTGAGACTTGCGATATTGAGAAGTATGTTGCCTCATGTTGAGCCTTTTCAAAAGGATCTTCTGCATTCTCCGTGAAACTGGTTGTATTGAAATAGTTAATTTGATTGTCATTCTGCTTTTGATTATCGTTCTTTACTCATTTTTTTGTAGCTTTTAAAATACCAAAACTGAAGGATAGAATTTGATAGAGGGTTATGTGTAAAAAAAACATATCTATATTAATGCAATTATGTACTACAAAATTTCAACTCAATGGGCGCCGCGACAACAACAAAAATGCAATTATAAACTAGATTCGAAACACTAAACGAGCAAAGAGGCTTGATACTATGAGTACCAAGTGTCGCATCGCAAAATCAACTATGATACGTCATTGAATAATCGTATATGGTTATCGATCAGAGTTACGGTCTTTGTGAGTAAAACAGTCGACAGCTGTTAGCTGAATGATTGGTATAATTGGTAGAATATTTGGTTAATTTGTGCCTGTTAATTGTTAAATATATTGAATAAGAAACAAACCATGATGTGCTACTACTCTTTCTTTTCAAGTGAAATTAATGTGGGTATACGAACAAGCCCAAGAATGCATTAAATGTGATCTATTGATGTTATTTCCTTTAACATTAACCATAATGTAATTGATATATAACCGCGTTGAAATGCAATTACAGTGAAACGCCATCTTCAATCGTGAAACTTCGAAATCTTCTGATTACAGAAAAACTTTTTACAACCTTTCATTTACTTTTGAATCCTTGTTCAACCCAGTCGACGTTTCTAGTTCTACAGCTGGAAAATTCCTTCTCAAGTTTCAGTTTTTATTACCTGAACTAACAAATGTGAAGCTATAAATTAGACTGCTGGTATCCTAGTTGTATTCATGAATTCCCAACGAGTTGCGTTCACGTTGCTCGTTTTTCAACTTCTTGATTTTCCCGCTTTCGATTCCCAAACCGTCAACGAGAGACGAAGGAAAAACCATCTTGGCATATCTATCCACCGGGTTGCTCCATGCCAAATTTCCCCCCATCAGTTACACCCCCACATCCAACAAGTGCTAGAAGATGCAAAAGAAGCCAAACCCGATAGCTAGTGGTGGCCGGAATTAACTTTTCACTCAGCTTCGGAGCAGCTATTTCGGAAGGTCCTTGTTTGGTTGGACAAGCGAGGAAAGGCACTCTTCCTGTCTCGCAGATTCCACGAGAGGGGTGCAGAACGGAAGAATTTAAAACGTTTTTATCTCCTGGTTCCGTTTCTGCTAGTAAAGGGCTTTTCCACTTTACTCGACGACAACGAAGACTATTTTTTCGGGAATTTCCGCACTTAAACCACCGCCACCAACACCGTTGAGCACGTCGACGACTACAACGACGACGATGGCGCTCAAAAGTCGCATTGTGATTCCATCCGGCGTGCGAACGGAGCATTCTTCTTCTGGAAGGCGGGCTTGAGAGAATGAGCACGGAAGCAGTACGAAGACGATGCCACAAAAGTGCATCATCTGCTCAGGACTCAAGTGGGATTGCATTTGCAGTAAGGTGTGGACGCACGTTCCGTTGTGGAATGTGGATGAAGGATCGCTCGAGAGCATGGCAATTGTTTTCTTGCCATGGTTTACCTACTTCTGCGAGATTGGGTTGGTTTTTTGAGTAGAAGACGATGGGGCTGAACGAGCTACCTATGTATAATGATGGCTTTGATTTTGTTCTATTACCATCAGGATTTAAGTGGTGGATTATCATTTCCATTTTAGTAGTGGAACTAAATGGGATAGTACTAACTCGTCTTATTATGTACAACTAATTCCTATCCAAACCTGACCCAAGCACAATTCAAATAATATAAGGAAACCCAATCCCATCCCAATACATTTCAATTGATATTTAATCCTAATTCGATAAGGTTCATTTAGGGTCCTGACAATCTAGGTAATATCGAGTTCCCAATCATAGTCCTAATCCATAGTAGTATTTGAAAAGCAATCGGTAACATTCCAGGAAACGTAACTCAACATACACCGTAATCTTGTTAGTTCACGAATTCGTTAACGCTTTTTTTGTGTGTAGAGATAGAGACCCATAACTTCCCTATTGTAAGTGAATTCCCGAAGAAGGACAAGGATGCACATTTTCTGAGTTAGCATCCGTTTCTCATTTCCAACGAACTGAAAGTTTCGCATACCCAGCTCTTTTCCAGCTCTCTTCCGATTCAATGACGCTAAAAATGCACATTCAATTAGCAGCAGCTGCATAGAGATGCAGCTTTGCTCTTCCGTTTTAATTAGAATTAACGCTTTGTCAGCGATATAGTTTGAATGAGTAAGTCGGGAACCAAGACTCCCCCGATTTTAACGATTCATCCTCTTTTGCATGTCTCTGGGAAATGGAGCTGCATTCAACTCGATACGAAACTCAATTATTCTCACTATCAAATCATATTAAAGTATACACTGTAGGAATAAAACTTTGAATGTATTACGTCTCATTGCAGATCACTTCTAATCTAGACGTTTTTATACGGCGCTTCAACGAAATCCAGTACTGGGTCGTGACGGAGATCGTATCGACATCCAATCTGACGAAGCGAATGTCGTTGGTGAAGAAGTTCATAAAACTAGCTGCCTTGTAAGTCTGATTTTCCTTTCCTAATGATTGTGACCTATCTACCTAATGATTATGACTTTCCACACCATGCTTTCCAGCTGCAAGGAGTACCAGAACCTGAACGCGTTCTTCGCCATCGTAATGGGCCTATCGAATATGGCTGTGTCAAGGCTGTCGCAAACCTGGGACAAACTTCCTTCGAAGTTCCGGAAGCTGTTCTCCGAGTACGAGGCGCTAATCGATCCGAGTCGGAACCATCGGGCCTATCGGTGAGTTGTTCCTATTATTGTGAATTATTTATTTATTAAAAATATTGTTCAGATCAGTGCTTCTCAATATATTTGGACCAACAAAACTACATCACCATAAATGATTCCTACAGTAATGGTTATTACAATATCATGGGTTTCAATAAAATTTCATTTGTTGCCCATATACAATCAATGGAAAGTAATAAAAAATGGGAAAAGCTTCTAGAAAAAAAAACAGCAGTACAATCGAGTAGGGAAACGGTTCGGCACTTCATCCCATAGCTACTATGTCCATCCCACCAAAAACAAAGCAAGGAATTTGGTTTGTTTCTTATTTTTGTGATTTTTTACACCAGTGAGCACGCGTGTTGTTTTTCGATGAGATAAATATATGTACAGTGAGATGGAAAATGGAACAGTTCCCCTATATTGTCCTTACAAAAACGATTTATGTGGTACATGCAGGGATTTTTCGTTATTTCCGATATTTAGCAATATCGATGTATTTGTTTCGATATATGATATTTTTGTATTGATATTTTGCTTTCATTATATCGGTTATATCGATATTTTCAATTTGGATATCAATATATTGAATCAGGAAAAGGAACACAGAAAAATCAGCAGAGTTATTTTTTGAGAGAAAAACTTCATATCTTCTTCTCTTCTTCTATATAATAAAAAATGAGTTGAGATGCCCTTCCTGACGATTTAACTCGCGAGCGGCTTGATCGATTTGCAAGATTTTTTCCCTAATCGATTCGTTTTGGGATCCGCAAGGTTTGTAAATACAAAAAGTTGGTGAATTTAACAGATAATGTAAAAAAAATCATTAGAATACTATTTTGGGTCAGCTGTTGAGAAAAACAAAACAAACGCACGGAAATTGATCTAGAGTGCGGTGACATTTTCAACATCCGGGCAAAGCAACAATAGAAAGAATTTGAAACGCCTTATATTTAAAATGGAAAATTATTTTTCCCGGTAGCTTGGATTATGAGAACTGACATGTCCGCTGCCGTCACAAACAGTTTTAGCACATGCCATCAGGAATGGGAAAAATCAAATTTTCAAAAAATCGAGGATGATCAAACTCACCCGCGATCTTACTTTTTGATTATCAAGTGATAAAAACTCGCCAGCGATTAAGAATCGTTTGAAAATCGTATCGTGATTTGAAGCATTTACCGTTACATTTTGAACTCTTTTCCTTTACTACCATGAAACCATAACGCCAAATAGAGGATATAACGGGACTGTTGGCAATTAGCTGATATTAGTAAAGATTAATGTTTGAATGAAAATTCTGTGTTTATTATCGTTTGAGTACAAAATTTGAGAAGTTGTCGCCGGCGACAACTCGCTTACTGTTTTCACGTGAAAAGCTTTCACATGAAAATTGCAATCATTATCGTCTGATAATGATTCAGCACAACACTGCATGCCATCACCGAAAATGTTGCATAAGCGCGATGCTGTACTAAATCTGTCACACCGCTGGTCCTTAACTTCTCACTCAAATCAGTTATATATGACATGTTCCTATGGAAATTCAGAGGAAGTTAGGAAGAAATTGGGAAGAAATTTAGAAAAAAAAATCCTGCTAAAATTTCTTTCTGGAATGCAGAAAAATGTTCTGTGTAAATTAGAAAGAATTTTTCTGCGGCAATTAAAGACAATTTTATTTGAAATTCAAAACATCTCTTTAGAATTTCTCGGGGTAATTTAAAAAAAAACTTTTGTTGAAATTTTGAACAAAAACATTCTGCTGTGAAGAATCAGAATAATTTCTAGTAAAAATAATTTAAAAAAAGCACACATCAATGGCAATTTAGGGGAATTGCCAACGAAAATTAAAAAAAATGCCTTATTTCAATACCACAGAATTTCCATAATTGCTCCGAAAATACAGTAAGTCGTTTTGTTCAAAGAAATTCATGCGGACGGGGAGTCTCGTGAACATTTCAAAGAAACAGAAAACCTGCCGAATTTTAGAAGAATTTCTTGTTAAAACTATAGAGAATTCCCCTCGAAAATTTAAGGAATATTTAAGGGCATTTTGTAGTAAAAATTCTGAATGTTCCCTGTACCCTCCTGAACTTCCCTTGAAATTCTGGAGACAGATTTTTGTTTGTTGAAAAGCATTAATAATTTCCCGTAATCATCAGAGGCGTCGCGTGATTAATTCTTTAACCTGTGCACCGTTTGATTAACTTTCCGGGATTCGTACCGTCGTGAAAAGTACAACACATTGAGTAAAAAGTGAGATATCTTTTCAGTCAGTAGACCAATTTTCACCAAACCACCATATATTCTCACAAAATTAGTACTTTGTCAATTGTGAATATATCAAAAGTGATTCGATAGAAGGACAGGGTAAATAAATAAAAGGCTCAGGTAGTTATTATTTATAAAGTTATTTTTCTAAACCATTTCTGACGGTGATCTTAGAATTAATTCACAGCTCTTACGTAGCGATGACTACAGTTAGCCACTAGAGGCCTTTCTGATAATCTGGATCGTCCGTAAAATGGTCATTTTGGTCATTTCATGCTCGTTTTGCAGATGAATTCTAAACTTAACAATTTCTCAACATATTGGCTTACAATCCCCGAAAAACTTTCTCAAAGATCCCGAGATATCGAACCAAACTGATCTCTCATATACAGTATCGCCACTTTGAGGATGAATTAAACTAAGCAGTTTTTTTAACATATTGGTTTTCAAACTACTAATCAAACTAATTTCTCATATCCAGTAGCGCCGCTTTGCGGATAAATTCTAAACTAAACAGTTTCTTAACATATTGGTTTTCAGCTCCCGAACAACTTTGTAAAAGACGGCAACTTCTTAATTCTCATAGATCCCGAGATATCGAACCAAACTGGTGGTTTCATATACAATGGCGCCGCCAAGTGGAAGAATTTCTAATCAATTTATTTTTCTTGACTCATAAGGCCGAATGGGATCATAAATTAATTTAGAATTTGTTTCACAACGCCATGATTTTGAGAAATGTTAAGCCGTTTAGTGAAAAAAAAAACTATTTTCACCAGTGTTCCGTTGGTTCCGGATGTTCTGGAGAACCAGCACAAAATTCATTGGACTTAAAAATGCCCTCAAAAAGAATATCTATTCCCTTTATTATTTTCCCGAAAAAAATCACGTTGATATCATTTTAATTAGTTTCAATATAACGGATCTTCAGACTGTTGTACTTTTTACAGAATGCGACTTCCATGTTATGAAAGTTAAAGCGAGTTGCGGAAGGTTAAATTGATTTTTTCGAGACGAACACATGAAGGCCACTTCTCTTTTCCTATTTCTCATAATACTCACTTTTTATTTCTCACGCTTCACTAGTTGTAATCTGAGGTCAATTTGTTTAGCTATTCGGCCAAATGGTCTGACACCGATAATAGTTTGGAGAGAAATAAGTTTTGACTAACAATTACATAGTTTAATTGATAATAATGAAGAGAGACGGCTGTTTAGACACATTTTCCCAAATTGACTATAATTTGGGTTCTGATGCATCAATTTGCAATTGTTCTCACCTATATAAAGATTTTTTTTAACTTTCATTTATTTGGTAGGCTCATTTGCCATTAGGCGTTACGGAGACGGAATCATGTTTTTCAATACATTTTATGATTCTTATATATATGGTTAGTTTTGGGGAACCGAAAGACTCACGGTTTGGTCGAGGTTAGGAAATACAATATAAAATAGGAAGGGAACCCGAGCAAAGTCTGAAAACATAATGAGAGCATACAGAAAATACATTTTGATTTTGACACAAAAATGAAACCATTATTTGTTTTCAAATATGAATCATCATGATTGATTACATATTTTAATCTCATTTTGCTGTTAAAACGACCAAAAAGCGATTTCAAAACATCAAAACGAGTTATCGTTTTGCTGTCAAGCTTTGCTCGGGGAAGGAATTTGGGGTGCTTATCGTTGACATTCTTGGCGATGTTTCACATCTGTAACGGGGAGACAACAACGTGAAGAAGACATACAGATGGGGTTTAACGGCGGGCATGGGGAGTGACTACAAGATGAAGACTAGAGTGGAGCGCAGTTGGATGGAAAAACGCAACCTTCGTCCAATCAAGTGAGATCAAGGTTTTTCTGACTTTTTATGACCCCAATCAACTGTGCAAAATATGGGCTCGATTGGTTACGACCTCGCATGCCGCATCGCGTTTTAAATTTATATGTAGATTAGTATGGGAAAACGTACTTTTTTACATTTTTGCTATAAGCGGCTTCAATTTATCATCAATCACGTGACTCAATACGTTAGCCTATAGTCTGGAAGATGCCGAAAGGCTTTGCCGAAGAAGGTACGTAGCTGGAAGGTCTACAAATATGTTATTACATTTCGAAAATTAATTGTTAAAATCATATGCGAAAAATCAATGTTTCTGCCAGCACTACCGGACGACCTATAGCTATCGAAGGGCATCCATCTTCTTTCTTGTGGGATTTTTTTTTTTTTTTGAATGATTCCGAATAGCTCCCATTAGCCCTAAAGCCCTATAAGATCAATTATTTCGAAATAACACTCAGTTAAATTATTGGTCTACGTAGTTCGGCAGTGCTGGCGATTTTTTGCAGAAAAATATATTAAGCTCTTTTAGTGGAATGTATTAAACCGTCTAAGACGAATTAAGTACTGTCCATTTAATTCCACCAGTTAATTTTCGTTATCTTTGCAGATACGTATTTCGACCACACAGTTGTGGTCGAAATACGTATCTGCAAAAATAACGAAAATTAACTGGTGGAATTAAATGGACAGTACTTAATTCGTCTTAGACGGTTTGATTTTTTGCATATGGTTTGAACACTCAATTTTCGAAGCGTTATATCTTTTTTCGTGGACGTTTCAGCAACGTGCCTTCTTCAGCAAAGTTTTTCGGCATCCTTTGGGTTATACTTTAACGCAATGTGCCACTTGGTTTAAGATGAACTGAAACCTCTAGTAGTAGAAATGCAAAAATATTTGAACCATGAACGCTTCGACACCTGTGTGCGAATTGAATACAACCATCTACCCAACTCCCCATTTGTCCATATCTGCTGCCAGCTTTTCAAGGTTTCCTGACGAACTAATGTGAAAAATTCATCAAAGGTAATTTACCTATCGTAAATATACATTCCACAGCGCTCACCTTAGCCAAAGAGCCCGCTTTCTCATTTGCCGGAATCGATTGTGAATGACCGTTTCGATAGAGCACTCAAAGCTTTCCTTATCCCATCTTGGAGATATGCTGAGTGCTTCACCAGTTTCATTGACCGAACAGCCTCCAGTGAACCTAGGCTGTCGGTGAAAATTAGGATGTAGGGATGCGATTTGCTCGAGTGAATAGTGTATAGCTGCTAGCTCAGCAGTATACACGGAACAAGGCTAAAAAGACACCGAAGCCAGTGGAGACATCCGTTTTTGACCAATCAGTGTAAAAGCTTCTCTCCTGGCTGGCGTGCCCATATTTTCTTACAAATAATGAACGTATTATCTCCGCATAAAGGAAGTCTGGTATACCCTTATTGACGAAGTTAGTCATCGAAAAATACGAATGACTCGAGCAGGGGCATTTTTGAAGCCAGCTGCTTCAGGAGAGGAGTCAGAATAGGAAGAACTGTTTTCACCATGTTTTTAACGGGGTCGGAAGCTTTGAGCATGGGCTCCACGATGTCAGAAAGCGTGAACATTGGAGCGCTCGGAGGTTGTTCCGTTCGTTCTCTATGCTCTCTTTCTGGCTGGAAATTTGCAAAACTTGGGACATCAGAAACAATCGGTGTAGCGGCCTTCATCAGCATCTCGACGTAGCTTCGTCGAGACGGCTGCTGGAGAGACCGTTTTTGGTGAATTCGCCGCTGTATGTACGTCGGGCAAGCTTCAAGAGCATGTATAGGACCGTCGTTGCAATAGACACATTTCTGTGCCGTCTTGCATGCGCCATCCACATGCTTCTCTCCGCATGATGCACATCAAGGTTTATTGCAACAGTACTGAGCAGTGTGGCCCAGCTGCTTAAATTATCGCAATTCATCACCTTCGGTACATGCAGCCGCACAGGTAGACGAAGTTTGCCAATAACTACGTAGTAAGGCAGCGCGGACCCGGAGAAGATAATACAGAAAGACTCAGACGGAGAACAAACCCGCTGCTCTCCCTCCTGTGAAACCGAATGCATTTGTTTGCATTCCTGTATCGCAACCGGAGGCAAAGAAACCTTCTTGAAACGACCGAAACCTTGTTTCAAATCGTAGCATGTGATACTTCCCTCCGTCACCACCCTCGCGATCTCACACACTGCTGACGGTAAATAAACCTTATATTCGAGAGTGAAATGCTCAGAGGTCGCAATCTCGTTGACTTGTTTGCGGTCACTTACCGTGACGCGAAGTTTACTGGACCCAACCCCCAACCATGTCAATGGTCGTGACAGACGAGAATCGCTTTTCCAGATCTTTTCTGAAAAATCAAAAGTGAAGGAACGAATGTTAGGTAGTAAGAAACAAAAGATTAAAAAGAACAAAAGGTCAAAAGGGACAAAAAGACGAAATAGACAAGAAACTGAAACGGAGAGAATCAATCTCGCACCAGAGTTGTCCTACACAGTTATTTTTCAAAATTTTCTACCGTCAAACTGCCGAGACGAATCTTGACCACTTGAAACAGCTCGTTCTCGGTCAATTTTTAACTAAAATGCAAGCGGTTTCAACTGTGATCAAGGAATAGTAATTCCAGGAAGTAGATGGATAAAAAGCTCAGGATGACCCTTCCTCTTTCAGAGGGGAAGGTTTTAACGTGTGGCATAAGTCGTTTCTTGAGCAAATGTTAAGTATTTTGAATTTGTTAACGTCATAACAGGTGTTTTAGTATAAGTAATTAATGGTCAATGTGAATGGTTGACAACAACAGCCAAATAGACACTAATCGACCTCCGGATGACCACCAAACAGGTTCCTGAAACCCGGAATATGCGGTATAAAATGCCAACATAGAACCACGGAATAAATCGGTCTTCCTATACCTCAAACTTCTCAGAATATCATAAGTAATCTAGAAAACGCCATAGTTTCTTTGTAGCGTAAAACTGGCTGTGCGATAACCACTGAAAAGGTTTCGGAAACCCGGAACTTCCGGTAAAAAAGGCCAACATTGAACTACAAAACAAGTCAGTTTTCCGACACCTCAAACTTCTCAGAATCTCATGAATAATTTTGAAAACGCCATAGTTTCTTGATAGGTTCCAGGAACCCAGAATATCCGGTACAAAAGGCCATTTTAGGCTATCGGAATGGGCTTTCCAGGGACTTCGGATCTTATCCCGTGCAAAAAAAATGCCAGTATTCCTCTAAAAACCACATTGGACTTTGATGGGTTACTCGAGAAATTCTCAGAAGATCAAGGTGTCGGAAGACTGATTTATAATGATGCTCTAAGTAAGTCTTTCTCACTGGAAATATTGGGTTTATGGAACCTGTTACGTGGCCATCGCATGGCCATTTCTACCCTACAAATAATTAACAATGTTTTCTAGATTACTCATTAGCTTATGAGAAGTTTGAGGCGTCGATAGACAGATTTATTTTGTAGTTCTATGTAGGCCTTTTCCTGTCACGTTGGATAGATCACTTTTACGTAGTGTATCACGGAGTAAGATCTGCCAAACCGAACCCTAACTCAATCAATTTTTCAAGCTAGGGTAATAAGCTGTTGTCGTTAAACATGATGCAACCAATAGCAGTATCTGAAGAATGAATAACCTTACTTTGCACATCTGCAGATGACGGAAATTCTCTTTGCTGAACAATTTTTTTAGCTCGAAATGGTTTTGTACATATAGCTAAATTTCACGTGTGGTGCTCTACTGGTGTTATTGTGTAAACAAGACAAAGATGTGGCTAGGGCTCCTATCCGTGGTCAAATAACAGTATTACTATTATATTTTCGCGAGAAAGGATTGAATTCTTATTGATAAGGGGCGCGCCTTCAATGAGATTGCTCATGATCCTCTTGAAAGAACAAAACAAGAACGGTATTGAAACCGATACTGCTTTGCTTATCAATTGTATTGGAGTAATTCGAGATTCACTTACACAATAAGGATACGGGAAATGCTACGAAATTTTGTAGTACTATACATTGGTCTTTATTACCGGAGAAGTTTAAAGTGTCGGAAGACTGACCTGCTTTGTAGTACTATTCCGGGTTTCCGGAACCTGTTCCGTGGTCATCACATGCCCACACGTAAAAAAATAACCTTATATGTTATGGCAAAAAACCATTCGAAAATACTTACTTACTTAAATACTCTTCATTATGCCACGTAATGAATGATCCCATAACAAAAAGCTAATAAAATTCATAAGTTAATGAAAAGTATAAGTTTCCGAATGTATGTGACTAATCTTCTTCTTCTTCTTATTGGCATTACATCCCCACACTGGGACAGAGCCGCCTCGCAGCTTAGTGTTCATTAAGCAATTCCACAGTTATTAACTGCGAGGTTTCTAAGCAAGGATGTTATCGATCATTTAGTAATCTGCGTTCGATCATTTAGTAGTTTGTCAATAACTCATTCCAGAGGCCTGATTTCAAAATGTATCGTATGGTGGAGTTTTAGTGCGAAGGTTTTTCCACAACTCTCCTTAACAGATCGGTGTTCGAATTCCACTATTAAAGGAGTTACGGTGCTAGTTGCTATACTTATACTAAATGATAACAAAATATGCAATCATTTAGTCTAAGTTACTGCTACTAGCGCTATAGCTCCGTTATAAGTGAAATTCAAACAACGAACTGCTAGGCAGAGTTGTAGATAAACCTTTCCACTAGAAGCCCCCCATACAACACATTGACAAACTACTAAATGATCGAAAGCAGATTACTAAATGATCGATAACATCCTTGTTTCTAAGCCAAGTTACCATTTCTGCATTCGTATATCATGAGGCTAACACGATGATACTTTTATGCCCAGGGAAGTCGAGACAATTTCCAATCCGAAAATTGCCTAGACCGGCACCGGGAATCGAACCCAGCCACCCTCAGCATGGTCTTGCTTTGTAGCCGCGCGTCTTACCGCACGGCTATGGAGGGCCCCATGTGACTAATGCGATGTATTATTATTTCATCAGACTAAGGCCGGAGTGGCCTGTGCTGCACATTCAGCACACACATTCATCTCCATTCAGCTCGGTCCATGACTGCAGTTCGCCAACAACGCAGTCTGCGGAGGGTCCGCTAATCGTCCTCCACCTGATCGATCCACCTTGCCCGCTGTGTACCTCGCCTTCTTGTTCCCGTCGGATCGTTGTCGAGAACCATTTTCACCGGATTACGGTCCAACATTCTGGCTACGTGCCCGGCCCACCGCAGTCTTCCGATTTTCGCGGTGTGAACGATGGATGGTTCTCCCAACAGCTGATGCAACTCGTGGTTCATTCGCCTCCTCCACGTACCGTCCGCCATCTGCATCCCACCATAGATGGTACGCAGCACTTTCCTTCCGAAAACTCCCAGTGCGCGTTGGTCCTCCACGAGCATCGTCCAGGTCTCGTGTCCGTAGAGGACTACCGGTCTAATGAGCGTTTTGTAGATAGTCAGTTTGGTACGGTGGCGAACTCTATTCGATCGGAGCGTCTTACGGAGTCCAAAGCACGTACGATTTCCAGCCACTATGCGCCTCCGAATTTCTCTGCTGGTATCGTCATCGGCGGTCACCAGTGAGCCCAAGTACACGAATTCTTCAACCACCTCGATTTCGTCATAGAAACTCGTGGTGGGTGGCTTACATTGACCTCTCTTGAGCCTCTTCCTATCATGTACTTCGTCTTCGACGTGTTGATGACTAGTCCAATCCGTTTAGCTTCGCTTTTCAGTCTGATGTAGGCTTCCTCCATCCTCTCAAAGTTACGTGCCATGATATCAATGTCGTCGGCGAAACCAAATAACTGGACGGACTTCGTGAAAATCGTACCACTCGTGTAAATCCCTGCCCTTCGTATTACTCCTTCCAAAGCGATGTTGAATAGCAGACACGAAAGACCAACCCTCTACGCGTTTCGAAGGACGATGTAATGCGATGCGATGTATTAGATTAGTATTAGAAATATAAAAAATAGACAACATTAATTTTTTTACGTGCAGTTTCACCCTATCTGGAAACTAAGGCGTTTTCTTGACTAGTAATCATGATTAAGTCTTGGGTAGTGCCACAATGGTCGAACTCCATACAAAGGGACGACCAAAACTACCAATATGATATTGTACAGATTGTATACTTTTACTACTGAGAAACCCAGTTGGTCTGCTGGGTAAATGTGATTTGTTAATCATATTCCATCATTTGATTGAAAGAAGCCAATGTTATATCCGGAAAAATTTATTGTTGAGGATTACTATTGCTGGAGAATTTTCGCAATTGGATGAATAGTAAATTTCAAAGAACCTCACATGAACTAAAGAACGTGGGCTATAAATCATGCTTAACGTACATTATGCTTAGCCTTATAATGCTTAACATACTTATGCATAAACTTGCGCTTTACTTCTACACCACCCATACATCTCCCCCTTTTCTCAATGACCATCACACCTCTCTATAATCGTCTGTTTAGGTATGAGAATATTGTGGAAATCGGTCAAACGTAACAGACGTTATACTGAATTGTTAGTTTTCTTTGTATTCAAAAAAATACATTAAGCACCATCTTCAAACAAATTTATGAGCAATCGCAACCGTACAAAGATAGATTTAACTGCAGATTATTAAAAACAACTACGTAGAGTACAGCGGTCATTTATGTCAACACTATGCTACATTCTTCTAAGCGAAAATCTTTGAAATGCTTGCTAACGGATTCAAGATACGACTCGGAAAGCATCCTTTATAAGTCCAATAAGCAACATCATCCTTTCATGATATAGAAATTCTTTCATACATCCACCATGCCATCATCACCCTCGTCCCTATGCGGAGTAGACTTTCGGTTATATCCCCACTGTCAGGCAAGATAGACTTCCATTCAAATTTGATCGTACCGGAGCAAACTCAAGTACAACCGGGACAAATTGACTTTACGATTTTCCATTAACCTGTTGATGCTCGTAGTGGACGCCCATAAACAACGTCTAACACGTGGACTGACATATGTTATAAAAGAAAAGTTTTCATTGAAGCAAAATCTTCGTTATGAAATCCAATTATAAATTAACTAGTCACAAAATTGTGCAAAATTTTGAATAAACTACACGTTGTCCACGTGGTGTATGAACGGGCCCGAAGAAGTTCTTACTTCCGTAAGGAGCAAAAGGTTATACTAACCGACGCAAAACTTTTACAATCATGTTTCGAAAACCGGGAATTGATTATGTGTACGTCTGACAAAGTGATTGATGTTAAGGTTTGTAACTGTGGCGAAAACGGGTAGATAGTCGTACCGCAAATTTTTTATATAGCCTAAATAAGCAACTCAGCATAAAACTACCAACAGCATCGTTGTAATGGTTGTTGTGGCAGTTGGACGTATGCTTATAGATTATCTTTCCTTTGCGAAGAGCCGAACTTTTTTTTAAGCAGAAATTCGAGCAAAACGTCTTCAGTATCAAATTAAGTACGCGGCACTGAAAACGACCTCGAGATATACTCATCTAAATTGTAAATTTACAAAGTAGGGAAATTAAATAGAATAATATTAAACTAACTCATATTATTATGGGAAATCATATTTGAATCTTTATTGCCTAAAGGGGGTTCAAAACATTTATGAGCTCCATAAGTTGAATTCGTTAGATATTTGTTGAGTTTATTTATAAAAATACAGACTTTGTGGAAACTTAATTTGTGGAAGTTTTAATATGAAAGTATGAAGTTACAAGAAAAGCTTACCATACCTTAACAGTCGCTGTTACCTATCACTGCGAACGAGCAGTTCATGCAATCTCACTAAACTCCCGCCAAACACCATTCAAATTCCTTCCGGAAGATCTGAAGATGACACCGAAGAAGATTAGAACCCAAATTAAATTTACTCTTCCTATTATTACGAGAAGCTAACGCTGTACGTAGTCAGTATATTTACCAACCACTCAGCTCCGCAGCAATGTCCCTGCCTACCGTATACCTTCCCGATGAAGTGCAATGCTGACTGGAGGGTCGTCTGAACATGAAAGGTCGACCAGCTGGTGAACCTTCGCGGACTTTGGGAAACGCTCTCTCTTTCTCCTGAGATTCCCTTTATCCTTCCGGTGGTGTTGTTACTACCCACTCGCAACGCGGAGTGAAAGTGAAAGATCAAGTGATAACAATTTAATCTTCTTAAACAAAGCCCCACCTTCAATCCACTCGACGCGGCGGCGGTTAGTTTTCCCGGTAGCTTTTCAGAAGAATAAGATGTGATTGAAATCTGCGGTTGTCCATCAGCACCGAATGCCGTCACCTTCGTCTTCTTTGTCATAAGTTGTAAATTAAAATTATTGTGGGTTTTCTTGGGATGAGGACAATAAATTATGTGACAGAGCGATTGTGTGCAACGGTTATTCATTAGACATTAGATGATTTCCAGAAACAGGAGGGCTGCGACTTTTCCTCTCACAATAGGAAGACTAGTTCAATTAATTTCCAAAAAATAATCAAACGAGAATCTATTTCCGTATTATTATCAAATATGTGTGCACGTGCGGCACCATTGAACTACGATTTGACAAAGCATCGCAGTAAAACATAGTTGGATCTTACCGAAATGACTTTTATGAGCATTAAGCGAGGTCGTTTAGATTTGAGATGAATTTCAGTTCTTCTCATAAGCTTTTCAGATTCGTGAAAAAGCCGACTATAAACATGGTTACTAGAAAGAAAACATTAAATACTTCTACTGAATTGTATCAAATATGTTGAAATCATGTTCTTTGATTATTTTACAGAATGTCCGTCGGCAAGCTGCAACCCCCGGTGATCCCCTTCATGCCCCTGCTGCTCAAGGACATGACGTTCGCCCACGAGGGCAACAAAACCAGCCTCGATGGACTGGTCAATTTCGAGAAGATGCACATGATGGCACAAACCATGCGTACCGTTCGGTACTGTAGATCCAGGCACCTTGGTATGTTTGATTTCTTTATTTCTACTTCTAATAGGTAAGGAATAACGACAACTCATCTTCCCCCATCCACAGTATTGGATCCACCCTCGCCGAAGAACGAAAACGAAATTCGCCAGTACATCAGCTGCTTCCGGACCATCGACAACCAAAGAGTGCTGACGGCCATGTCCCAAAAGGTGGAACCACGGCGATCGTAAACAGATCAATTTCGAAGACAACGGGCTACTAATAAGAGGATAAGCGGGGCGTGAGATGGGTCTCCAAAACAGCAGGACCCACGAATAAGCAAGAAAAAAAAAATTCAAACAATAATTTGGTAGAATTTATGTATACTGTACTGTATTGGGTGTGTACGTGTGTGCGTGTAAGAAGCATATCGAGTCTTGTTTCGTCGAAGGATTCCCCCGCTTTTTGGAGGAGTTCGCGATTACTATTTTTCTTCAGTCTAGGATAAGTTAGGAAGAGTGTGTGAGCAAAGTCTTATGGTAGATGTACTTTCTCGGGAAGCTGGGTGTGTGTGTATGTAAGTGTGCATGTTAAAAATTATTGTGATTTTATTGAACAACTAGAAAGAGTATTTTAACTATGTACAAAAAGCATTAACTTTTTAAGGTTATGTTCATCTCAGTCATTATCTCACAGTTAATGAATACGTACTTATAGGATCATAACAGCATTATCTTCTTGAAAGAATAATTTTCTACAAACTGTAATCAAGCAGCATTTTTGTTACAATATATGTTCCATTATTTTTCTCAGTTTGTATTTATTTTTGTTAATAATTAATTGAATAAACCTTTATAATTTGTACTTTCCTAATTACGGCTTTTATTTTGTTACTTTCGAATTTATTTCATATGAAAACCGAAACAAACATCGAACGATCAATCTTGACCAATGAAACTTGTTTCAACGTGTAATGTAGACAGATTCCTTCAGATTTTACACCCATTATACTCAATCCAAAAGTACGAAAATCATCTGCTCAGTGACAAACATTGTTAGCCTGAAGCATTCCAATTACTTTGTTCCCTTCATTCAACCAGAGGCAGTAATCCGGTCGTTGTTTTAAAATGTTAGTGGATGCGATGAATGAAAGAAAAAGGGATTCTTTGATATGGATATCTCGTTTGACAAATTCCCTTGAGGCAGTACTACACTTCACCACATCGACTCATTATTCCTTCCCCATATTTTTGGTCTACAATAAGGCCGATACAAATATTAAATTTATTTTATGTCCGACAGCTCTTGGAAAACACGAGGGGGGAAATAAAAAGGAATAACAAGGAAACGAAAAAAAAGTCAAAAATGCGAATAATTGCATGAAAAATTTGGATTCTAATGGAAACGGGCTGTGCCAAAGGCTTGCTTGGCTAAAGCATTTGATGAGTTTGATTGCTCTACGCATGAGTTCGCGTGTACTCAGACGACTAATGACGGTGGAAGGCCGACACTTGATTACAATTAATTGCATATTATTCGGCAAAATTTTTTTGTTAACTGTTAACAGGAACATTTTTTTGTTAACTGCGGTGGAGGTTGGTACTCGGATTCTGATGGCTTTCCGCAAACATGACCTTTAAGTGGTCTTGTTGTGTAGGGGTTATCACGCCTATCTAGAGAATAGGAGGTTGAGGGTTCGAGTCCCTCCAAGACACGTGGAAACATGTGCTGTGCATATGCACAGCCAAGATATTTAACAAAAAAATGGTTTCCGTACGGCCGATTTGCCGAATAATATGCAATTAATTATGAGCTTTTGTTAAAGTCAAGTATAAAGCTCAAATTGGTTGTACTGGGGCGATAGTCAGGTGTACTTTTGAAATCAGAGATGTGTTGTCTGAACATGGATGTCTTATGAAGGTTCGGAATTGCAGACTTCCCGGACTATACGGAATAGATAGATGAAGTTTTAAGTAGAATCGGTGGAGCACGTCATATCATGCTCAATTTCCTAAAATTATTGAAATGCCATGCTACTTGTTAGCGGCATAGATACGTCCTCGGATAAACCCGTAGAGAGGATGCAATGGACGCTGAACTTACTCATGCAAGAAATATGCGTGGATCAGCTGCGGGGGTTTCTGTATAGTCATAAGGAGGTCATTTCGGCTCATGCACGGCGGTTGCTGCCTGAGCACTTCCCAATCGTTACACGATCTGAAATGTCTTATCAGGTGTCTGGTTGCAGATTTTGGTTTACCTTACTCCAAGGTACGATACACTGAAAAACAACCTTGCTTTTTGAGTTACAGTTCCACTTGTTTTATGAAAAATAAAACATTCTTCCAAACAAGTTGTAAAATAAATCTCTAGTACTTAGCTAATCAAAGTTACACAATACATATAGGCTATACGGCACTAGGATTGGTTTTTTTCTCAGTACCTATGCACATGTGGCATTTATTAAGTGAGATCCAATTCTCTTATGTTCTTAGCACCTTTTAGAATACATGGGGCCAATGTTAAAGTTATACACCCTTGACTTGAGCCCGAGTCTGATTCCTATCTACTTTGTTTATTTCTCTGTTAGGGTTTTGCCGCCAGACGATACTGGGTCTGCCTTTGCTGCGATATGCGATGTTTTGCCGGATTCCAACGCTTGCTTGCAGATTTCGTCCCTGCTCTTACATTGTCCGTGGCCGGCCTACGCCCATTCACACTGTTGAGTTGCCGTTGATATTGGATCTCGATGGCATCGTCGATGGGGCTCAGCATTCGGGATCCAGTTGTGAGCTCAGCATTCGGGATCCAGTGCCCGAGCTGTAAAACATAGACATCGGGTGATGAATACTTGCAAATCTATGTGATCTCTGCCAAAACCAAGTCTACTATGTGATCTCTAGCAAAACCAACTACCAAGTCTCACTGGCGTATAACATCATAGATTTCACGTTAGAGTTGAGTATTCGAGGTTTGGTGCATTGCCTGGACAGATTGGATCTCCATGTTCTATGTTGATCTTGGTCCGCCGCTCGACGTTGGCTGGCTTTGGTTTCGACCTTCTTCACTGTTTGCCCAAGCATGCGACCAGGTCATTCAGTCTACTCTACTTGGTAGCGCGCTGTGGCGTTAGTAGATCAGTATCATAATCTCGTTCGATTGCTAGAGAGGTCCATGATTTCGTCGACTACGATGGGAAATAGCAACAGAGGTATAACGCATGCACCCTTATCTCACTTTTGTACTCACTCACGATTCCGTGGTCAATCAGTACCAAATGAAGGAACTCTTGAAATTCAATGGCCTGTTTCAGGATGATGCAAAGCGTGACAGAATGATTCTCACATTATCTTCCGAGGCGGAATCCCGCCTGCTGCCGTCGGAGAATTGTCAACCTTTCCCTATATCTGAATTAGGAGAGCTGATCAGCTAACGTTTCAGCTGATCAGCTGGATCGATGAGTGACTGACATGTCTCGTCTATAGGGTTAGAGAGGTATTTTGGACCACCAGTTCGACGGCTCATATTTTGGACCACTGAGTGCAAATTCCTCTTGGTGGTCCAAAATAAAAGCCCCTGTAAGGGTGGTCCAAAATACATCCTATACCCTATCTATCATCCACGATCGTCGTATTATCGCTGAAATATTGATTAATTTGCGTGATGAGCCAATGTCCCATCCAGGGCCAACATTACCGACGGTTACCCTATATCTGCTGTTATTTTCATTTGAAATACTCTGGGTGACAAATGTATGGTCTATAAATGACATATTTCGTACCAAGATAAAAACAGTGATGCACATGTTCAAAATAAAAAAAAATAAACCGCCAAAAAAAATTTTTTTCGCCCCCTCAATATTTTTGGAAAGTTGAAGGGAGGGGGTGACATAAAACAAATTTAATATTTGTATCGGCCTAACTTACAGTTGAGTAAATTTTATATTCTCATTATCAACAGCATCATCGACAGAGAAAATTATATTCTGAGAAATTTCATTGAATTTTGTTTTTGACATGATTTTGCCTTTTAAAATATCATTACTCTGAGTGGGATGAACGAAATTCATTGCAACAAAAAATAAATGATAGTCATGCACAGTGTTGTAAAATGTCATTGCATTCGTTTGTATAATTTTCCCAGAACTTTTTTCAGAAGTTAGCTATTGATTCTTGATGTATGACGAACTTATAGCGCTTAAATGTGGCTACAACTTTGTCTAACAAGACATTGCTGTAAATATGTAATCTGGGGCGTGGGAGGCAAAATGTTATTCAAATGACATTATGTCAAATGACACGTGACATTTTGGAGTGTTTTTACTCTCCAGCCTTAGATGTTATATTTAGAGCAATGTATCCTTAAAAAAAATATAGCCCTACTGAAGCTTTATGAGTACATCTAAAATTATGATGTGAATTTTACTTCTGAAGAAAGTTATTAACAAATTAGTCAAATGACATGCAGATGACATTTTACAAGCCTGGTCATGCCCATTCTCGACAACGTTGTAGAACATTATTGTATTATCAGAACAGATCTTTTTTCTACATTCCTAGACCAACATTTGAAAAGGGCGTAGCTTCCAAATTTTATTCTTTCCAACTTTTCGTCCACATCTTCTTCTTCTTCTTATTGGCATTACATCCCCACACTGGGACAGAGCCGCCTCGCAGCTTAGTGTTCATTAAGCTCTTCCACAGTTATTGACTGCGAGGTTTCTAAGCCAAGTTACCATTTTTGCATTCGTATATCATGAGGATAACACGATGATACTGTTATGCCCAGGGAAGTCGAGACAATTTCCAATCCGAAAATTGCCTAGACCGGCACCGGGAATCGAACCCAGCCACCCTCAGCATGGTCTTGCTTTGTAGCCGCGCATCTTACCGCACGGCTAAGGAGGGCCCATACATCGTCCACATACATAGACAAAAACCAGAGAGAATAAATTTTGGCTAATTCTCCCTTTTCAAATATTGGTATAGATTTTTCGTTGATAAAAGGCCTACGAAATCTACATTCTGATATTTTTTTGGATTAAATTTGTCAGGAAGTTGCAGCTACACAATCATTTTAATATAGCCCGGTATTAAATTTAAGAACCTATAGGTCGCAACCAAAAATATTTGATGACAAGCAATGGTAAACGGTTCGATTGAAATGCGTGCCAGCGTGCAAGTCTTTATATTAATATGGTAATCAATTATTCAAAATAAAATGTAAATTCACTTCTGAAATTTCTACAATTTTTGTTTGATTCCCTTTAAAATTTAATACCGAGCTATATTAAAATGATTGTGTAGCTGCAACATCCCGACAAATTTAATCTGTTACTTTTTACTACAGCGACCAAGGAACAACTTCAACCTTGTTGTCGTTGTAGCCATGCTTACGTGGACTGCAAATGTCTTCATCCGACTCTCTGCATTTTGCATTAAAACGCGCTGAATAATCTCCCTTCTACCCTTCAGGACTCTTGAATGGTGCCGTACGAAGTGGAGCGGGATTCTACGGCGTAAGACTACGTAGTTCTATACTGCATCGAAACAGTTCCAGGCGAAGGGCAAATTATTGTTCATTCATATGAATTCATAAACTTTTATTGGGTTTTTTTTTATTGAAATGAAGTATAAACTTGAAATAATTACTAATTCGGGATACTGGCTCTTTCTGAGTAGTGTCGCATTAGGGGTAATGGCATTCGGGCTAGTTGCTAGTAATAGCATTATGGGTAATGGTATTATGGGTAGTGTCGTAGAACCCCCCCTGAGATCAGCGAAGGTACCCCCTGGTTGAGAACCGCTGTTCTAGAACATCGTTCAATGCTAAAAACGGAAATAAAGAACTTTAAAAAAATATCTCAATATGTGGTGGCACCACCGTCTTGCAACAAACATCAAAATAAAGCTTATGCAATAAGTGCAATGAGTGCTTTAGATGTTACCTAAAAAATTAGTTTGGTCCTCCCTCTACGATTTTCTCCGCAAATTTCTTTCTTAAAACCTTCTTAGAAGTTTTTTGGAAATACATCCGGAAATTTCTTCAAGAATTCGTTCGGGACTTCTTTTAGGAATACTTTCAGAAAATCCCTTAGGAATTCCTTTCAAAGTTTTAGGACGAAACTCTATTTCCTGAGAGAAATTCCGAAGGAATTTTTTCATGGAACTTTTAAAGAAACTTCTGAATGAATATCAGATTGATTGCTGCAAGAATTCTACTGGACATTCCCTCAGAAATTCATCCAGGGATTCCTTCAGAACATCCTTAAGAATTAACATCTAAAATATATCCAGAAATTCCACCAAATACCTAATTATATCTATTATGGTCGTGTTGTCCGGTAGTCCGAAGCAGAACCGAATGTAGGGGGTGATCCCCCAGTGCCGGACACATAAGCCACTTAACGAAAAGCTCTCTAATTATCCAGGCTATGTTTATTTAAACACAATATATAAAAAATATGATCATTAATGATTCATACAAACTATATTTGATCATTTGAACACGTTTTTGGACGATGTATTTTGATGATGAATTTTGGTGAAAATTTTCACGGTTCAGAAAAGTGTCCCCGAGTACCGGACACTATTGCATCATGTTCAAATATGTCCAAGTTCCTATTACATGAGTAAAGACATCATTTAGAATAGTAATATTTTTCACTTGCTTCAAGTTGTAGATATTAACACGTGTTAGTAGAGCTTATTTGACTCTCCAGCTCAATTTCTTACATCCTACTCAAAATTCCCTCCAATTCAATGACATCTTCAATTTTTGTTTCTGTTTATTTCTGTGGCTTTCTGATACATCAGCAAGTAAAAACAATTGAATTGAAGTAAGTTAAGCAAAACAGGTGCAAATAATGGCTATTTGTTCACATGAAAAAACTCATTGTCCGGACCCGGGGGACAGCTACTGGATACGGAAATTAGTTTTGGACCATATAGACATTATGGACATTTTTGATATAATTTTGATATAATTTTGAGATATAAGAGATATAATTTTGTACAAAGTTTACAACATGAAGATCTGATATTCCATGCACGTAATGGACTTTTCAATAGCTTTCTTTTGTATTACATAAGTTGATGGAGGGATCTCTGCAAGTGCCGTTTTCAGAAGTGTCCGGTATTGGGAGGTGTCCGGCGCTGGGGGATCTCCCCCTAATGTCATATCCCAGTTCGCTCGTTTTTAGGTCGTCAATCTACTATGATGCAGCTCCATACAAGTAGATGGCCAAAAATATGTTTACGTCATTTCTTCCATATTTTACAGTTATTTCGAAGATTAGTGTCTAAAATATGTGAAATAGATGTTTTGCAGGTCGTTATTGCTTCCAAGGTCTCCAAACTATCTGGGATATAGCTCATCGATCTCCATGGAATATACACTTTTTGTCCTCGAATGTAACATGTACACAGCAGTCTATTGATGTGTATTTTATTATGGCGCAGATCTATAGAATTCAAACTAGAAAACTGTGTATTGTTTTGAGTTGCACAGATGTTCTAAGGCTCCCAAGGACTCCATGGAACACAGGCCTTTGAGTCTACAAGCGTAACTGGTTGTCTTTAAATGATTTTTTTAAATTGGTTCAGATTCTTAACCCTTAAAAAATAAAAGCTACACAAAAGCTTTTCTAAGGGGAAGTTGTTAGCAGGCCAAATTAAGCCTAAGACATCATAGCAATCTATGTAACTTTGACGCTAAAAATAAAGAGCATTTTTGTTTTCACCTTCGTCCAATCAAGACGTTATTTGTCCAGATCTCTGACTGTTCCATAAGATAATCATACCTTTAGTGTAGGTAGCGCTATTAGTGGAGGTAGTGGGGTTTTATTGAGATTTATTATTCACTTTACGATGAATTCAGTTGATGCGTCGTGCTTTAAATATCCTGTTAAATGTAACTTATTCTAAGATTTCACTTGAAAAACAATGTTTTTCCTTAATAAAATTGACTCTCTTGCACCTATAGTGGTGCAACCGTACCAATAGTGGCGAGTCTCATAAGAAATCAATGGACAGCACCACTATGGGAACCAAAATTAATTTTTACCACTACTAAAGGAACAGTGTACCCATTAGTGGTGCAAGCAATATTTTGTATTGTTGATGTTAAATGACATCAATCTCAATTTTGTTAGCAAATTTATTAGTTTATCTATTGACTAAGATATTAAAGCTGTAAATTTACAATAATTATCAATTTTCAAAAAATATTTCCTTATGTGGATATTAGTAGATCCTCCTAACCTCCACTATTGGTACCGTTACCCTATATAACAAAAACCAAAGATAGAAACATTATTTTGCCAAAAAGTTTTCGTAATTGTTTGTGCTCACTCGAGAATTTACAATGCAGCTTGTAGGAAATGGGTATTTGCAGATGCATTCTCGGCTCTGAAGGGATGTGCTGAGGCGCAATAGCCTGCCTGGAATATCTGCCGATACCCTATTTGTGAAAATGCAGAGATTTATTTGAATTTTAGTAACAACGATGTTAATAATCACACAATCGGAGGAAAAGTTTTAGTCACTCGAAAATATGATTGTCATTGACCTTTGTAGTGAACATATTCTCACAAAATGCATTCCAAAAATTAGGTCCATTTAACCGAGGAAATGCTAATAGAACAGCTGAAATGCGGGCCAAGTTCCAGTAGGAATTAGATCCATTGAACAAGAAGATGAACTTTACAGAAGAAGGATGTTTAATCTAGTTAATCTGTTCCCATATCTGTTGTCACAGTACATACATCCTCCACATTGTATGTACCTTCTTCACTTCCAAGTAGCACGACACAGAAAGAGCTTAGATTGCTTAAGAGGAAACTCGAATACCTACCGGGAAGGATATAGCATTCTATTCGACTCCTCCGAAGCGTCACGGATTCGAGTTTACGAAAGTAGAAAGCACAACAACCATTAAGTGGAAGATGCATGACGGTATTTTAGTAATTAACGATGCTTCTCCTCTGTGCTCCATTCAACGGGGAAATGATGCCTGTGATGCAACGAACAACGCTGTGTGCATTGTGATGCCGCTCGATTCCGGAAACATTGTTGAAAGACATCGATGCGACAGATAGCTCCTGGAGAAATGAGTTGCTCTTACTGGGATTAGTATTAATTCTGGAGTTCTGGGTAATGGAGACAGTTTTTAATTGAATTCAATGTATGAAATGAAACGGATGGATGAAACATTCGAGCGATCAGAACACAAGATTCAGATTTAATTTAAAACCAACATCTTATTTTATAACAAATAATTTTAAGGTGCAATGACTTAGTATTGCTGACTGTGGAACGTGGAACCAAAGACTGCAACATTTTATTACAATCATGCATTAATTCCTTCCGCCTACAGTTTGCCATAATTTGCGACCTATAGGTATGATAATTCCGAGCTTTTGAAGATGATCCAATTCTAGTTCAATATTGCTTGCAGATGCATAAGGAACTGGTCGTTTCAGACGGAATATGGGTTTAATACCAGGTTTGACTGTGAACGATAACTTTTTCTTTTTGCAAAGTCCACGTTCATCACTAAAATTGCGTCATACTTGTGTTGAACTTCTTGATTAAGACCCTCCGTCCGAGGATTTTTTTGTAGTTGTACAGTGTTGCATACGGCGGCATTTAATGGAACGTCCCATAGCTTGAACATTTCAATCCATTCAATGCCGAAAAGAGACAATTCTGGTACTATTGTCATCATCAACATCTTCCTTCCTCAACCGTTCCATTTAAAGAAACTCTGCACTCTCATTCACGAATAAGTTTAACCTTTTCGCCACTAGCATTAACTGCATCAATCAGTGGCGCCGGGAGTGGGTGGGACAAATAGGACATGTCCTACACGGTTAGAAAAAAGTACCTAATTTTAGGTACTTTTTTTCTCTTGCATCTCCCTCCCTCTTCCCTTTGTTGTCACAAAATGAAGAGCAAAACCACTCAACAAGGGCATTAAAGTGTGGGAACCCAACGTTGAGTAATCTCATGTTTACAAAAGTTGAGTGAAATTTATTTAACTTTTGGTTAGTTTCTTTTTAAAATTAAGTATATTTTACGTAAAATTAAGTGATTTTTACTTAATTTTAAGAAAAAAATGCTTAATTTTGGATTCCCACACTAAACCCCCGATTTGAGTGAAAAGTACCTAATATTAGGTACTTTTTTTAACCGTGTACGCATGAAAATACCTGGGTAGTGTAGTGAATCAGCGAATGCTTGTTATAATTTCATACTTACTTTATGTTTACATGGTGATGAACGGCACAACACGATTCTGCCTGCCGGTTTAAACAAAACAAAAAAAAACAAAAAACAGTAGAAGGCGAGAATACGACAGGTAGGACAGTCGAAGCCTTGTCCTACCCATGATTATGGCACTATGGTATGAAAATACCAGATTTAATCAGATGTTTGATAGTTTATCAGAGGCTAAACAATCGAGGAGGTTTCGGGGATTGTAAAGGAGAACTCTTTTGCGAAAAGCACCTCAGAATCTGTGAGGAATTCTTTCTATTCCAAAAAGTTTCAATTATGTTTTGAGATTTTCGAAGAAGTCTTGAAGTTTCTAATACTGCTGCTCTTCCATAGTTCAGAGAGGATCAGAGAATTTCTGAAATTTTATAATAGTTGACAGCGACAGGTGAATTAAACAAAAGTTGAATATCTAAACGAGGATATAGCTCAATAGCTTAAATATATAGGATATAGCTAAATAGCTGACTATATACTTGTCAATGGTATTTTCTCCGTGACTTATCAGAACGCTTCGATCCAAGTGAATAAAGGTTGAGATTTACCACCTATTCTGGATATACACGTTTCAAGGCGCTCAAATATAAATCAATAATGGGCGCCAGTCAGTTGGGAAAGGCGAGAAATGTTAGTGTGCAGTTTTTTTATGCTACTAGAGACCGAGAATACCTCTGCCACAGAAGTATAGATCAAGGATTCACTTAGAAAAGTCTATGCCACATTATGTGACGATTCTCCAGCAGACCTCCTGTCTATAAGGCAGAAGCGGTAGTCACTAGACTGTCGAGCTCATCTCCGGAAGTTAAACTAAACAAAAAAAATGCAAATATGAACTAGTTCTAGATCAACATTTGAAAAGGGCGTAACAGCCAAAATTCATTCCTTCTGATTCTTCGTCCACATATATAGCCATATATGTAGACGAAGAATCAGAAAGAATATTTTTTGGCTGTTACGCCCTTTTCAAATGTTGGTCTAGAGTTTATAATGATTGTAGCACATTCGGATGTGTGACAGCAAGTCTTTGAGGAAATTTGGAGTAGTTATTTTTAAGATTTCTAAAAACCCGTAAATAGTACTGAACACTCTGAAAAATTCTTGAACGATCATAAGCCTCACTGGTAGACCATAGCGATCTTGCTGGAGATTGCCAAAGGTTCAAATTCCTAGAAGCTACTGATAACACAGCTCAACAAGATTTTATCCCTAACACCAAATAATGTGTCCCTAATAGATTTTTGCTCGCTGAATCCGAATCTGACTTCAGATTTGCTCTAACACGTCGAGATTTTGAGATATACCTCAATAAATGTCGTAAAATCAATGATTTTGATCATTTTGGAGCAGCCATCGCTAACCCTATAAAAAGAATTACTAGTCAATCAAGGTCCAAAATGGATCACAAACATCTTATCTTTCGAAATGTGGTACATTTTGAACAGGTTAAACATAAAGAGTGTGATTTATCTACAATTTTAGTAAGTAAAAGTCATTTAAAAATATGTTTTATGCAAGCGACTTGTATACAAGCCTGGTTATATTCTGTAAACGTTTTTGAGAGGAAAGTAAAAAGAATTCAATATAGGGGAACTGTTCCGTTTTCCATCTCACTGAACATATATTCATCTCACCGCAAAACAAAGAAATACAGCACCAATCTCGTCGCTTCTTTTTGCTAACACGCGTGCTCACTGGTGAAAAAAATCACAAAAATAAGAAACCAACCAAATTCCTTTTCATTGCTTTGTTTTTGATGGGATAGAAATAGGAGCTGTGGGATGAAGTGCCGAACCGTTCCCGAACCGAACCGTTTGTCCTAACAAAAATAATATGTTTTCATTGAAGTAAGTTCTATTGAATGTAAATATGATATTGTATTTCCTATGGCGCGATAAATTTTTTATAATTGCTCAAGTGATATGGTGTATTTACTGCCAATTGAAGCTCCTTTATTATGTTCATTCGAATAAAGCAAGTAGGAGAACTGTACGCAATTCTATACATTTTGATTATTCCTGCTATTTATGATCATTCCAATATTCCTATGATAGAATTTTGGGCGGAAAACTATCAATTAGCAAAATCAATCAACGAATCGATAAGTTGCATTCGAACGTTCTTGTGTATGATTGCATACAAGCTGAAGCGACGTTGACGGCTACGCAACAGAAACCGGAAAACGTCAACAACCTACTCGTGCGTGGGGGACTTTTCATTTGATTCGCGTTGAAAATGCTGCGTGAATGTTGCAATAATCCCAATGCAATTTCTTTTATCTATGGTCAGTGAAACGGGAAAAAGTTCACTAGTTTTATCAAGCTTTGTTATGTGCTAGGACGCAAGGTTATGCGCCAGAAAAAAAAACTTGGGCTCCGCTCCACTTCTGTGCTGTTCAACATGTTACAGTTACCCGAGCATATGGTTGGATGATCCGCCAATTCTGCACTCTGATATTTCTCTAAAACAACGGCATAAATGAGAAAATTTACGATGAAGTTTCAACTTATTTTCGTAGTGCTGGAGTGTATTTTATTAGTCAATGTGGCTTGAATGCTCTGGTAGGGGATCCGGTAGAGGATTTGAATTTGTTCAAATTGCAATCCGATCTGTTGATTAAAAGAAAGGAACTTTCTGGATCATTATGTTCGCATTATATTCTAGCACAACACAATTGCAACATGAGAACAGATTACGTGTGGTTCTTGGAAGTTGATCGTTCGAAAAAAACAACCAGAAATCGAGCAGAATAACATTTTAGGAGGAGGAGAAATGTTGAGCATAAAATGAAAAAAAAAAGATATTTTATTAAAAGTAGCGTAAAACATATATTTACAAACTTACCAGTATCTCTATACTTCATTCAACATTTTCATATCCCCGTTCCTCTGGCCGCATGTTGTTGAATTTTTGGTGGCTTCGAACTGGGGGTGAGGCGTTTGCATGCAAGTTTTTGAAAAACAACTTGCATGGAATATTTTTAAATTAAATTCACTGAACTTAAATTCAAGGAAAACCGAGTAGAAAACAATTGTAACGTGCAAATCTGATGGAAATTCATTAGATCAGATGTGTTTATACCGTTTCGGATATTGATTGACCTAAAATTATGTTTATATACTTCATGAAAGTCCTTCGAAAAATGCCAATTTCTTCAAATTAGCGGTATTAATCTAGCTATATCTCAAAATGTGGACGTGTTAGAGCATATCTGAGGACAGATTCGGATTCAGCGAGCCAAAATCTACTGAAGACACATCAATTGGTTCTAAGGACCCGCAAAAGTTTTAATTTTGTTCCCCTGTGTAATTGACCTTTCCCGTCAAAAGTTGCATCTCGTTTCATTGTCTCAATCGTTTCTTTGGCTTATTTAAGGTTAACTTTTCTAAGGAACCCATATTTTTTAAATCTCTAACAATTTCAAAAATCAAAAACAAAAGCCGAAAAAGTGTTTTTTTTTTTGTTTTAAATAAAAACAAAATTCCCTGATTTTTTCCAGGTGTTTTACATTAATTTCCAGGCAAAAACAAACGTGCCACACATAGATTTTACCAGCAAACTGATCAATTCATAAAAGGAAATATTGCGAGAAACATTATTTTAAAGAATATTTTGGTAGCTTCACAAAACAATGTTGTAAATTACTTAAGAAATTCCTCCAGCAATTGCTTCGCAAGTTCACCCAGAAATTGATTCAGCCATTCAATCAAAATTCCTTCAGGAATCACATAGGAAATTCCTCCAGGTATTCCTTGGAAAATTTCTCCATGGATTCCATCGGAAAATCCTCCGTATTTTCAGAATTGCTTCAGAACTTCCTCCAGAATTTAATTTGAAAATATCTTTGCTAAAACTTTAGAAAACATCTCAAGAAATTGCTTCGGAAGATGCATTTGGCGATTCATTTCAGATTTTTTTTTATTCCTTTAGGTGTTTGTTCGAAAATGTCTTGTAAAAACCCCTCGGAAAAACCTTTATAAAATACTTTGCAGATTTCTTTAGATATTCTTCTGTATATTTTTAGGTTTTTTTTTTTTTTTTGAAAACTTGGTTAAGAATTCTATCGGAGATCTCTTTGAATTTTATTTCAACTGTTTTTTTTTAAAGAAACTTAAGGAAACTTCTTAAGGAAATGTTCCGGAAATATGTTTGGAAATTTCTTCAGGAAATCCTTCAGAACTTCTTACGAAAACTCCTTCAGGGAATGTGTTGATGCAAGAATATGAGATTGCTGGGTCCATGGCGTTAGGCATAATACCTTCTTTATGTCGTAGGCTGGTTTTGGGGCATTTTATGCTTAACATCCTTTATGCCTAACGTACTCATGCCTAACGTCCTTATACCTGTTCGCGTGACCAACATCTAGTTTGCTTGGACCTAGCAGCAAAAGGTACCGGTACTATAAGGGTCAAACGGCCAAGTTATAGCCTATTCAGATTACGCCATTTATGATCATAAATATCATGATAAACAACAACTTGATGCCATCCCCATACATTCGATTTTCTATTTATCATGATAAATAATCTAATCGTAATCTTAATAGGCTATTAAGCTTATTGAAGCATATTTTGGCAGAATAATTTCAATGGTTACAGTGTCACTAGCTTTCTATTACTGCTTCACTGTAAAAACCTTCGGAAAATTATTCGAATATTTTTTAGAAATTCCTTGGGTTTTTTAGGAACATATTCAGAAGTATCTTAAGGAAAACTTTAGAAAACACCTGGAGAAGTTTTTCCGGATATTTTGCTTTTAAGAATTCTTTGGAAATACTTCGAGAATACCTTTAGAAGCTCCTTTGAAAAATCAATTCGGGAATCCTTCGGCATTTTTTAGAAAAATTTCCATTAGCAAAAATCCTTCACAATTCAATGTACACTTTTTATATTTATATTTATTCAAATATTTTTAAGGATTTTTCCATCTTTTGAGAGATTTTCACTTATGATCAACGGGTATTGAAATTTCTCTGATTATGTCAGGAATTCCCTGATAATTCCAGGTATTTTCCAGGTGGGGAGAAATTCCCTGATAATTCCAGGTTTTTTCAGGTAGTAGACACCCTGTCCGAAAGCTCTCCGATCAGCCTCCTTTAACGTCCATGTTTCATGGCCATATAAAGCCACCGGAAGAATCAGAGTAGTATACAGCGCGAGTTTTGTCCTCGTTTGCAGACTACGGGACTTAAGCTGGTTACGAAGTCCGTAATAAGCCCTATTTGCAGCTGCAATACGCCTTTTCACCTCGCGGGTAACATCATTGTCGCACGTCACTAATGTTCCAAGATACACAAATTCTTCTACCACTTCAAATTTTTCACCATCCAGCACCATTTCGCTACCACCACCACTAATGAACCCACGTTGATTGCCAGCGACCATGTACTTCGTTTTGCTGGTATTGATCGTGAGTCCAATCCTCGCTGTCGCCCTCTTAAAAGGCACAAAAGCCTCTTCCACAGCACAGCGATCAATCCCGATAATATCGATATCGTCCGCAAATCCCAGGAGCATATGCGATCTTGTGATAATGGTACCGCTTCTTTGTACACCAGCTCTCCCAATCGGTCCCTCAAGCGCTATATTGAACAGTAGATTCGAGAGTGCATCACCCTGCTTCAATCCATCTAATGTAACAAATGATGTCGATACTTCATCCGCAACCCTTTCACTTGATTTCGATCCGTCCAACGTTACATGAATCAGCCGTATCAGTTTCGCCGAAAAACCATGTTCTAGCATAATTTGCCATTATTCATTCCGTTTCACCACCTTGTAATCAATAAACATAAACAGATGATGTGTCTGCAGGTTTTTTTTATTCCTTTCTTTATTTGGTAGGCACTCTGTGTTTCTTAACCGCCACTGTGTCGAGATCTACTGTGGTATTCTGCTGTACAGAATCCACACAGAATCTATTTTTAGATTTCCATTATTCATTATTGTTGTTGTTGCCAGTCCATTGTGTCCGTTTGTCCATGTCGTGTGTATCCAATGATCGTTGCATTGTTCAATTGCCATTTATCCGGTTAACGTTGGAGGAATGCCTCCGAGAAGAACAACAGGGCTGGTAGCGACCGAAGCCACTCAAAATAGTGACTTTACTGATGAAAAAAGGGACCAAATAGTGACTTTCAGTTGCAGAAAAAGTGACCAAATAGTGACTTCCAATTTCAATTGCAAGTTCGATGAGACGAAATCAAGCGTTTTTGGGTCGAAGGAGAATATTTTTTTCGTAATTTGTGGCGGAAAACATCTTTCACTCACCACTCTTTTCTCTTAGAACGAACTCAGAAGAGAAACGAAAATCGTACTTGCTAACTTTTATCTACTTAGAGACTAAGTAAAATTATTGCCCTCTCTTTTAACCCCACGGAAAATTTAATCAAAATCAGTAAAAAGCAAGACAACTCAAAACTATGAGTAGTCGTCAAGCAAATCAAATTTTACGCCAGTGGAAATGAGCGAAATATGGTTATCACTCCTCACGAAATCAAAATTTGAAAGTTTTCGTTTTCAAGGGCACACCACTCGATATGGAAGCAATGCACAACTGTCATTTTTATAATTTCAGATTGGCTGCGTCGCAGCAGGCGTAATGACAGTACTATGAAATTCGGATGCCGTGGTTAGGGCGAACCTGTTTTGTTCCTGAAAAGTATTTCTCGGCGAATATCTGCATGAATGAGCATTCTCTTCGCGTGAGAATGAGTGAAAATTACGATCATTGGATTAGCTGAACACCTACTTAAGAAAGATGCAGAGAACTCTACGATTTATCATAGGTTTCACGGATGTTTTTGGCATATTTAGTGAGACAGGAACAACAGTAGGATCGTTTTGGTAGTACAACGAGCCTGGGATTGAACGCTCGACCTCTTGCTTGTAATGACGACCATGCTCTCTAAACTTTTAAATATTTGTACTCCAAAATATGCAGATTTTCCGACTTGCTGTGCGTATTCATGAACGATTTTTGCTATGGAATTCGACAACGCATGCAATCTTCAAGATTGGGGAGACTTGATCGCCTTTCTATGATATTTACTCAATAAATATATATTTTCTTGAATTTTTTAGGCAAATTTTTATATGGATGCCAAATGATGCATAAAGTCTCCTCGAATTGAGGCAACAACTCAAAATCCAAATATCCTGAAATTGTGGTGGAATGATGGCATTTTTTTCAGTGAAGATCATTTAGCATATTTATGGATTTGTGCTGTGAAAAAATGATAGCATTTAATTATTATTGGGAGAAGTCGTTCTAACTTTGCGTGGCCACTAAATAACGTAAATAGTAGAGTAAATAAGGTTGTTAATTAAAAAAATACCTCGCCATTAATAATCATGAAATCATGAATCAGGTCAGGTCAGTTCATGAAACCATGATTATACCCAGGTAACCAATAAGCATTAAAGTAAGCACTATAGTAGCATTATACTGGCATTGCATATGCTCCATGCTGTATATTAGCATTTCGAAAACCTGGCTGTTCTAAATAAGCATTCTCAAAGCAATCATGAGATGCATAGTCTTAAAATAGCATTTGGAATGCACAATGTTGTTTTTCGTTAAGTGCAATGGAACAGCTACATTAGTGCCACTTTAAGGCCTTTAGTGTTCATACGTCAAACGTTTTCCAATATGGAACCATATAGCGGGGACTATTTGTCCAATGAACTCACATTTGAAAATAGAAATCGGTACGTGCAGAATGTTTTTTCTATTCCGACCATGGACAGGAGTACTTGTCATTAACCTAACCCTATCACTAATTACATAGTTTAGCTACATTTTACTATTTTTATTCCATTGTATTGTACTATTTTCGATGGATGCATTAAAGCAGCACTACTGTAGCTGTTTCATTGCAACTGGGTATGACGTTTGTGACGGTTGCATTCTGAGTAAGATTCATGGGTAAGATTTAGTTTCAATATTCCTGAAGGGGATTTTGTTTATGTTGGGCAAAATTTTTCTCACTACCATCTCTCTCTTATGGGCCAGCTGGTAAGGGCGATGACAACTACAGCGTCGAATGGCAAGAGCGCGAGTTCGAATCCCGCTCGAAGAAAGTTAAAAAATTATGTTCCATTTCAAATATGAAAATACAATAACGATATAATATGAAAAAAAACTATGTAAAAAAAAGAATTAGAAAAAATGCCATTAAAAAAACTTTTTTTCTTGTTTTAAAAATTAAGCATTTATTCAGCATTGCGGATGCTGAATAAATGCTATTCAGCCAAATTTCTACTTTATCGATAAAGTAGGATTGAGCATTTAAGCAGCCATATATTGGGCCAAAACCTGCATTAAAATAGCATTAAAGGCGACTACAGGGCTTATTGGCATTTAATGTTTTGCAGTAAAGGCGCATATAATGCCACTTAAATGCTTTATATAATGCTTACTGGTTACCTGGGTAATTCATGATTTAAAGAACATTATTCATGGTACTAGGCAATCCTCATCAGTCGACAATATGCATAACCGGTTATATTTCGAACACTTCATTGCCAAGAAGTACGAACGACTGAGAGGTAGCACGCCGGACTCTCGCTCAGTGTACTCGAGGTCAAATCACCTGTTGAACTTTTTTTTATTCTGTTGATTTAAACAACCAAATTGTAACGCATTGGTTGCGTTACCCGAAAATATAACATGAAATCATGATTTATTTCACTTGTCATGGAATGGAATTATTAATTACTTTCTCATTTCTGGAAACGGATTTTTACCCGTGATGATCGCATATTTGTGACATATGTATTTTGGTTGATTTTGTAAATCGTTTGTCAATCCTCCCCACAAACTCAATCATTTCCAGCTTACCACAGATAAGCAAGATAGTAAAGCCTATTTTACTGTTGTGGGATTAGATCCATTAAATTGAGCTTTGTGAACGATTCACAGACTTTTTACAAAATGAACAAAAATGCGAGTGTTACAAACATGCGATCATGGGCAGTTTAGTTCTTGGTAAAACAGGGGAGAATCAAGTCTCCCAAGGAATCAAGTCTCCCCACCTTCCCCTACTGCATAAAGTTTGAGTCTAAAAAAAATCGAAACCGACAGGTCTCTTGCTTGCATGACTGTATAGGGTAAAACGACCTATTATGGTTAAGCACCGTGTCAAAACAAAATTCATTACAAAAATTCTTCAAAAATTACCTGTTGGTTGATTTCCACACTGTAGTAGTTGAATAGGATGCTCGTTAACAATAGTTTCGTAAATATTACGTCAATTGTGCTGAACTTATGTTGTTTTGTTTTTAACACCTCAAAATCAAACTACCGCAACAATAGGACGCAGTTGCCTATCGTTGCGATATTTGTTGAAGGTCAGTCCTATTGTTGCGGTATTGCATGTAATTCTTATGGAGAACGATACCGCAACAATAGGACCTCAGCACTACCGCAATAATAGGCTCAAAGGATTCAAATTTTTAACGAAAAATGTTGATTTTTCATCATTTTGAACGGAATTTTGTCAAACAAAAGCTGTTCTAGTTGTCAATCCGAAAAGTTTTAGCGTACCCACAATTGTTTTCAATGGTATTATATCCAGAATGGACTATTTTAATACTACCGCAACATTAGGGCATACCACAACGATAGGACGTTTTACCCTACCAATTTATAAATTGTGAAGTAAAACACCTTCAATTATCTACTGGTGAAATGCCAATAAGAGCAGCGAGTTAACGAGTTAAATGGCTGGCGATGTTTCAGAGCGATCATTTTTCCAAGATCCGTAATGTCATTTCCACCATGCACAAAGCATCTTCCGATGGATACATAAAGCTTTATAAAATAATCTTAGTCAATAGTTTCAAAATAGTTGAAAATAGTGACTTTTTGCGAGAAAAAGTGACTTTAGTGACTTGAGGTCGAAAAAAGAGACTTTTTAGTGACTAGCCCGAAAAAAGTGACCAAGTCACTTAAAAGTGACCCGTTACCAGGCCTGGAACAAGTTGCCAGTCGTCATCAGGCAGCCGTGGCGGTAAGGCGCGTACCCCAAACGCCGCCGTATGGGCTGCGGATCCGGCGACTGACGAGGGTTTGGTGGAGGGGCTGGGAATCGAACCCATGACCATCCGCTTGTAAGGCGAACGTGTAGCCAACTACGCTACGGGACCCCCCTTGTGTCTGCAGGTTGTACTCCCGGAATTTATCAAGGATTTGTCTCAGGCTAAACATTTGATCCGTTGTTGATCGGCCCTCACTGCCTGGTATTCGCCGACGAAGAACTCTTCAAGCGGTCTCAATCTATTGAACAGAATACGGGTAATTGGCGCACTCAAGTCTGTGCCCTTTCTTAAAGAGTTTTTATTCTAGTATTTATTCTGTCGCGCGTCTTACCGCACGGCTAAGAAGGACCCCCCTTGTAACACATTCTGATATGATTTTAATATAATTTTGTTATGACTGACTCGGGCATGCAAATGAATCTGAAAATTTTGAAATCTATGCCCCATTGCTTGATAATGTTGAACACTCAATCATGTTTAGTCATCCTGAACGCTAAGCCAGTGATCAATTTTTAGAAATACGAGCAGCTCAAGGTTCTCCAGAACGTTCTCGAGTTTAGCACACGGTGTCAACCAGATCAACCAAGCCTTTTGCAATGTCCTCACCCTCAGTACATACCCAATCCGGTTCATTAAGCATATGGTACAAATATCATTTGCAATATCCATTCGAATGTCGCCATGAACATTTTTTGTTGAGGCGCAGTACCACGATGGTCAGAAGTTCAGAACTATAAACAGGACATTGTGCAAAATGAGCAACAGTGTAACTTCTTCTACTCCTTATTTGAATTACATTCCCAACTGGGACTATGCCGTCTCGGAGCTTAGTGTTTATTCGAAGCACTTCCACAACTTCGAGGTTTCTAAGCCAAGCTACCATTTTTGCATTCGTATATGATGAGGCTGATACGATGATACATTTAGCACGGATACATCGTTCTTGACTAAGATGATCGGGTTAATCATATGTTCTGAACTCAAGGACGTTTTGGAGAACTAAAAAGGGCCTTCTTATAGTAGTATTGTAGCTTATAAGAATAATGATTGAAAGCCTATCGGCTCAATTGACCTCCTGGGATGTTTGGCGATGCACGGATACATCGTTCAGAACTTGATTGATCGAGTAGATCGCATGGTCTGAAATCCTTCTGTGTTTGTACATTCTGTTGTATCTTTTGTCATCCTCATCCATGCTCATGCTCAAAATCCTCAAACAAATTGAAGGATCAAGTTGGAAAGTCTGTTACGACTGTAGAACCACATAACAATAGCGCTGCGATTATGGCATGAATGAATTTAATTCTATTCAGTCAGTCTTCCGCGTCTGTCACAATGCAGACCTCGTCAACCTTTTGGGTGTAGTTTATTGTTGCTCATCGTACTCGTCTTACTAGGAATTTAATTTTAATGGCATCTGTCATACTTGCGTACGGTGCCACTTTCAGGCAAAATTAATTTGTTTTACTTGTACTTACTTTAGTTTAAAAATAGAACTATTTCGTTATTAAATCATATAATCCATCAAAAGAGTATTAATAATATAATTGAATTTCTCTATGAGTTCTTATGATATTGTCACCTTTATATTTCATTCAATGCTTTTGACTACAAAAATATAAAAAAACGAATGAAGGACCATTTTTGATACAATTTAAAATACTAATTTATTTCCTACAGTCCGATCCTTAGTTTGTTTGAAAATGAACGCTTCGGCTGGTCCAAAGTAAGACAATTTGTTTCATTGAAGCAAACCTTCATTGCCCCTAGAGATTGAACTAATACAAAATCACCAAATTTCTCCCGAATACATGCAAAAAAAAACAAATATCAATGTGATTTAGCAGACAATCTTCTCGGTAATTAAAATAGAGAGAAAACTTGTTTATCGTAACGAAAGAACTAAACCAAAGCATTGACCTAAATGTGGCCGTGAAACAGTGTTGATTGTAACACTATTTGTAGGGCTCTAAGTAGCTTTCATAAACCGATGGAAATGTCCATCGCATTTTTACAACAAAACAGTTTCAAAAGCTTGCACAACCATAGTCAATATTATCACTTGTTAGGAGACACTTTCTAGGCTCAAAATACCAAACCCTTTTAAATGTTTCTCGTTTTCTTGAAAGACTTTACCTCTTGTTACAAACAGTTTCAAAGCAACGTTTCATATCTTTCCGAATCTCTAGACAGAGTTGATAACGTTTCAAAAATAACAAAATGATGATAGTTTAGCAAATAGAAGGACTCTACACACTCCGAAACCGTAATTGTTGAAATGTTAGAACTGTAGTATGCTAACAGAATCAAATGAAAGTTTAGATATATATTTGAATGAAAAAAAATGAGAACTGACTTTTAGCTGATGTGATGTTAGAGTAACAGATCCAATCGGTGTTAAATGATACAAAATAGTTCCAACCAGTCTCAGAAGATATCAAGAAATGCAATTGTCAATCAGTCCATGTACAAGCTGTTAATCGATGCAATCGATGTAAATCTCATTGTAAGAGTAATAAAAATACCATCACGTCATTCAGTAACGGCACTTGCGATAAATGTCAAACCGTCATTAGCTTACCATGTCACTGGAACAGAAGTTGTACCCTAAAAAGTACCTTTCTGCTTAAATTAATATTTCATGAATGGATCAACCATTGTAGTAACCCACCAACAAAGTGACAGCTGGCTGTCAATTTAAAAGCATCACCGAATCGTTCCATATTTGACAATCCACCACGATAGAGACAGAAATTGAGAGTTTCACCTTAACCTAACCTAACCTTAACCAAATCTAGCAACATTCCGATGTAATGTAATATGTTTGTAACCCGCTCTATACCAGACACTTAATCGGAAATAATATTTTATGTTATTTCAAATCTATTTTAGTATGAAGAAACTATTATAACGAAAAAGACCATTGAAAATACGGAAAACTGTAAGAAAAACTCCAATTTAAGACAATTGAAATAATAGAAAACGAAGAAAACATAGAAATCGTGTAAAGAGAATCAAAACAAAAGAACAGAAATGCGGAAAATCAGCTTTTTGCAAGCTTCAATTCCAATTCCTGACATTGAAAAAAAGATTGATCACGCTTCCGTGCCATATTTTTCCCTGCATTCTGTTCGGTATAAATATCTCTATTCTGTACAAAATCAAAACGGAAAAGTGTCAACACGTGTAATATTGTAAGCTGTGTTTGCAACAATCAATCATGAAACAATATATCTGTAGAAATTCATTGATGAAAGACATATTCTAAAACAACCCCTCCTGAAAAGCCAACTGATATCCCTTTATTCCAATGATACTTTCCATCAACGTCCTCGTCGTCGTAGTCATATCGTAGGGAATCGCGCACATTCACTTTTTTATGGCATACACTTATTGGTAGAGAGTCTGTTGATATAAAACAAATATAAAAATGTTAAATAGAGAAACAAACAGATGATGGCGTAGAACTAAACGATCGTATTTTTCTATCACTTTAATATTGAGACCGTCTCACTGAACTGGCGCTGCAGAACTATGAAAAAAAACTAAACAAACTAAACACTAGATATTAAGTTGATCGAGATTAATATAAAACTAGCAAACTTAGCAGATCATTATAGTGAAGTGATGCTCCTCTGTGAATCTATTCTGTAAAACCCCTTTAGCTATGATATTTAAATAAAAAGCAAGCAAAAGAAAAACCGCTGTAAAACTGTGTACGCGCGTGCTGGAGGTGCAAGCAAGGAATTACTGGAATGAAAACCTAGGGAAAGGAAACATGAAGGTTGTCAGTTATGGAAGTATGAACTTGATCTATGAACAGTGATTATTTGTTTAAGTGAAATAAAGAATGTTTCAGATATTTTCTCTTTTCAAATTGTGTTCTTTTTCTTATGAAACAAAAGTCCATTGGTACTTCGCGTACCTAAAGGAATATAATAGACCCCATTTTGATGTCCTCAGCCTCTTACCCAGCAACTCCTATCCCTACCTCCTCGTAAGGCCTATAGAGAGTGCTCAACACACGATGTAAAGATTGACATCGGGGATGCAAATGCGCAGATCGAAAGAAAAAGTTTTTTTCGCCGTGATATTGGTACGGAAAGCCTTCATTCCGCTACCAACGATAATGGTCTGCGACTTGTAACCTTTGCTGCTGCTAGAAGGATGGCAATAACAATAAGCAGTACCTACTTCGCACCCGCACGTAAGAATATCCGCAAACACACCTGGCAACATCCGAGTGGAGACACACAGATAGACCACGTGCTGGTCGACGGACGACATTTCTCGGATGTTATAGATGTAAGGTCCTTCAGAGGTCCGAACATCGACTCGGATCACTATCTTGTAGTTGCGAAAATTCCGGCGCGACTATCCAGCGTCACAAATTCACGAAACAACAGAACGAAGCGTTTCAATATCCAACGCTTGTCAGTTAAAGGAGTTGCTGAACAGTACCACCAGAAGCTGGACGAGCGGATAGGAGACGCCGACGAAATGGTTGGTTTAATGAGTGACGGACGAGGCACTGCTACTAGGAGTCGAATACTAGTGGCTCGTACCCGTTCCAACAGAGAGCGGTACAGTGTAGCAAGGGCAGAAGAGAAACGAAAACACCGTAGAAAAAAGGCAACACAAAGAGAGTGTGATAGCTGAAGCGCAGGAAAATATGGATAGAAACGATATGCGGAGGTTTTACGCAACTGTCAATGGCGCGCGGCATAAGACTGCGCCAGTGCCCGCCATGTGCAATGACCGAGAGGGGAATTCTCTGACAGACAAGACTATGGTGGTAGCCAGGTGGAAGGAGCACTTTGAAGATTTCTTTACGATGAAAATAAAGGTGAATAAAGGAGCAGGATGGACATAGTCTGCGACCGTCAAGCTGTGGAACAACGCATGCTGGACGAGGAAAAAATAAGTTCTAAACGAGCTGGAAAGCAGTAAATCTGCTGGGAAGGACGAAATCCCGGTCGAGCTTCTCAGAATCACCCTTCTGAATTCGGCGTACAAAATTCTGTCGCGTATCCTGTTTAACAGGCTGTTTAACCAAAGCAGTGAAAAGAAATGAGCTGTGGCAGATAATGTCCGAACACAGGTTTCTGGTGAAACTGATAAGACTGAAATGTGCAACGTTAGCCCTCACTCTCAAAATGTTACGCAAATTGTGTTCGTCACCAAATTCAATTAAAGTGGCATTATTGAAGTGTATCGCGATACTGACCTTCCCATTATTATTGAGTAATTCATATGAAATTTGAAAAAACGAAGTGGACAAACGGTTTCTACCGAATTAGATGAAATTTCAAAGCAGAATCATTGGCATATTTGAATATTGCTGATAAGCTATTCAGACTACGAGAAACATAATAATGTGTACTGCCTATGATCGCATGTTTGTCCCATCTTTGATAGGTTTCCTATTCATATAAAACAGATATAACAGGAAGTATATAACGTCTCGCATCTGTATTGTATATTACGTGACATAGCTTGTAGTCTGAATACCCTATAAAATGATGAAATAATTTTTGATGTTTAAAATTTTTTATTTCTATACGACCCATTTTACGGTACATGTTCACTCTTGCCATAAAGGCTTACAAAAATCTTGACAGACATGTAGAAAAGAATGTTTTAATGTTTGAAGAGCATTCCATTAATTTGATAAATAAGACAGAAATAAAAACAGGGCTCAGTCTGCCAAGCAGCCGATCCGCTATGGATTATTATGACTATTTTCAACTGTCTTTAGTATTTTGATCTTTCCAACCGTCACAAGATTATGCGTAAACAATAAATTTAAATTAGTTTAATGGCCATGTTTGAGTACTTTTCATGAAGGAATTTCTTTCCGATACTTTTATACGAGCACACATGGATGAATTTTTAGCAGATCAAATCTGCATTAGCAATATTTTATTACAGTACATAGTTTCAACTGAAATTATCAAGTGATCCATAAATAACTAATCCAAATTAGCACTGAATCGTCGTAGTTTAATTTGTAACTCACTTTTTCTGCATTTCCGTAAATTCTTCTGCACATGACACTTAAACTTGTGATGTTTACTTTGAAACACCGTCGCACCAGCTTCCTTTATATCCCGTTTACTTACCGTGCAGCGCAGCCGTTTCCAATCCAGGGGCATCTTTCTTCGCAATACCGGACAGCAATTTCTTGATCTCGGCAATGGCCTTGCCCGGATTCAGACCCTTCGGGCAGGTGCGAGTACAGTTCATGATGGTGTGGCACCGGTACACACTGAACGGATCCTTCAACTTGTCCAACCGAGCGGCCGTGGACTCGTCACGCGAATCGATAATCCAACGGTAGGCTTGCATGAGTACTGCCGGTCCGAGGTACTTGTCGCCATTCCACCAGTATGAAGGGCACGAGGTCGAACAGCAAGCACACAGAATACACTCGTACAAGCCGTCCAGCTTGGCGCGATCGTCCACCGACTGGAGGTATTGGGCGTCTCCCTTCTTTTCGCCGGCTTCATTCCTGCAATAGAAACAAATGTGAGTGAAACAAGTGAGATGATGTAAAAGCTATTTGAAATTTTATTTAGGTGTTTCAGTATATTCTGACTTCTATCTAACGCCAGTAGTTTTGGCACCTTTTCTTGTCCAATAAACTTACTTGCGCTGCAGCCACGGCTGGATTGAGCGATACTGGTTGTAGAAGTTGTTCATGTCCGGGACCAAATCCTTCACCACGTACATATGCGGCAACGGGTACACCTTGGTCGGTTTGTCCAAGTTGTCCGCATCGATCTTGCTGATGCAGGCCAACGTGTTCGTGCCACCAATGTTCATCGCACACGATCCGCAAATTCCCTCACGGCACGACCTACGGAACGTCAACGTGGGGTCGACTTCGTTCTTAATTTTAATCAAAGCATCCAGCACCATCGGACCGCATGCGCTCAAATCCACATCGTAGGTCTGTAAAAACGATAAGGTTTAAATTATTAGTGTTTACACCAATGGGGTCGCTTTTCATTTTTTCTTGGTTAAGGTAAATCCGGGTGGGCTGCCGCGTTGATACAAATGCCGCACTTCAGAGATCTGGTAGAACGTACTTGATTTATTGGCACAAATGTACGTGAGAGTGTGTCTTTTGTAGCGAAAACAATAAAAGTTTGGGACAGATTCTATAAAATGCATCTACAGGTAGACTTCGATAAAACGTACATTTGGATTTCAAAGTTGTTATATCGAATTGTACGTTATAACGAAGCAGGAATAGTCATCCTTATTTTGCTCCATTTAAATGTTGTTCTACCATGTAGGGTAGGATGGGGCAAGATGGGTCGCTTAAGGCGAACCCTGAATGCCTCAAAACAGAAACATTTTAAATCAACTTTTCGACGTGTATATATAAAAATAGCTCATAATCTGTAAGCCAGGGATATGAAATGACAAAAACTCAACTTTTTTATTTCATTTTGATTCATTACAGTAGAAGTATATTTTTCTGTCAATCAAAAAATGATGGGTCACACAGCGGGCAAGATTGGTCACCTTTTAATTCTGCAATTATTACTGTTTTTATTCCCAATATTAAATTACACACAGATATATAGCTTTTATTGCCAATTATTTTATTGAATAAAAAAGGATTTTTAAGCTTTGGATGCAGAATTAGCTCTACATTTAAAAATGTCTGCAATTTCTTCTGGAAACAAGCTGTCCGTGTATTATTTTCTTAAAGACAAAAATTACACATTTTAAATAAACAAATTAACACCATTATGCATTGGCGTAAATAAGGGGGGGGCTAGGGAGGGCTTAGCCCTCCCTAGAAAAAAATTAGCCCCCCTAGGATTTGACAAAGTAGTTAGCAGTGATATCAGTTTTCAACATGTAGCATAGCGAATTATTGAAAAAGTTTGAAGACAAATGTGTTATCTCGCATATTCACCCTGTCATAATAAAATGAGTGGCAGACAGATGAGTTTTTTCTCATTTCTGAGAAAGATTCCTGTGTGGCACTAAAATTGCACTTGGTGTTAATTATGTAAAGGCAATTGGGGAATAAAGGTGACATGATGAAGAAGAATAAGTAGAAGCCGAAAGATGATATTTGAAAAAAAAAATGCACGGGAAGCAGACGTATATTTGTGAAAAATCCTCAAAAAATCTAGGAGCATTATATTTAAAAACCCAGATTAATCCACCTATAGTGAGATTTTGACCCTTCCTTAGTCGTAAGGAAATATTGTCAGACTCCAATATTTAAAACGAGATAAAACAACTGAGCTTCCCACGCGAGTGAACGTATAAAGTGACAAATTAATTGCCTACCAAAAGGCGGATTCCATGGGTTGAGTGACAACAAAATGAACGAAAACGCACTGTACGTCATGCTGCCTATCTATCAGGCGCTCGTCGGATTGAATAGCTATTGTAACATGGTTAGTAACTAGCGTAACGCTGGTAGCATATACATATACTCGTAATTTCCAGAGACCTCGATATTAATTAATCCAGAACTAACTAAATCAGTCATTGATCTGAACGAAACTCAATAGCGTTCAATAATAACCAGGGAATCAATTTTTCTGGAATGCGCTTGCGAAACAAGCGACATAAAGAGAACCAACGACAAAGCTTTGTTTTTGTCGGAGATAATAATGACAAAGATCCCAAAAATTTTGTCAGCATCAAAAAAAGTAGACAGTCTTGTTGCTAACTTTTCATCCCGTTATTTTGCATTATTTCTAGAGCAAATTTCGGTTTTATGCTATCATAGTTTCTGCTTTTATGGAAATATTCGAGAATCGAACAACGATTACAAAATTAGCATCGTATTCTCGGAAATATCAGAGTATGCAAGGCAAATGATTCTTGTCATATTGTGTTCGGGTTCTGATAAAGGTTTGTCGCTAGGTGCGTTTGTCAGGAACAAACTCTGTTGACGACAAAAGGTATATTGTTAGGCGGTGCTCGAATATTGATTCCCTGATAATAACATATATTTCGCCTTATGGATGTCTAATTTTGTAATACTAGCCATGTTTAATACCTTAAAAATGAGTGAGATTTTTATGTTAGTAAATTTCAGAATTTGCACATAAGTGGTCTATTAGCGTATAAGTGGTCTATTAGCGTCTCAAAACAAGCTCACATTTGCTATCTAGCTTCCAATGAAGAAATTTTTGAAATCCCTTTGAATTTTTACGTTTTCGCTTTTCTGAGAAGATTGTTTGGAACATGCTTCTATATGTTGCTCAATTAAAATCAATTATTTCTTTGAAACAAATCAGAAAAATATGCATATTTCCATATCATATCATTTATCATAATTATATTTTCAATATTAAGGTTAATTTGTTCCAAATACCATACATTTTACTTCATAATTTAAAAGATTTATTGATAGATTAATACGTAACACGCCTGCGTAACGCATACAAAGCGAAATTATATACACTTCCGAAGGAAGGGTCAAAACGGTTGCAGTACGGGGTTGAACTTTTTTTATATTGTATAAAAACACATCATTTCGATTTTGAATTTTATTTTGTGATATTGCACTTTATACATAGTATACAAAAAGTTCAACCCCGTACTGATAACCGTTTTTAATTAAATTACTCCTAGAATTTTTGAGAGTTTTCGGTGCATTTTTTTTAAATATCATCCCTCGACTTTTTCTTTTTCATGCAACCTTTTTTTCGCCAATATCTAATTGATTTGAAAGCATCAAAGCAAGCTTCATATGAACAACAATGGAGAGCTACCAAAATATCAATCAAAGCAATCGTGTTAGCAGTCAAAGATGAAAGATATGTGGTCAACCATCACGGACTAGAGTAAAAGATTTTCAGCAGACCTCCGCTTGCCTAGCAGCATGATAATCTCCACAATTCCCATATGCATCCGAGAAGTATTCTCATCAGAATCCGAGAGGAATTCCCATCAGAATCCGAGAAGAATTCTCATTGGAGCCTCTGAAGAATTCCTTTCAGAATCATCGAATTATTCCATCCGGAATACAGAAGAACTCACACTGGATTCCTTTCGGTATCGTTGATACCCTTGGGAATCTGTGGGGGATACCCTTCAAAATTCCTAAAGGATTCTCTTCAGAATCTCTAGTTAATTGCCTCGGTATTCCTCCAGAGTCGTTCGAATATTTGTTTCGTTTGGAGATTTGCTTCGGAATTCCTTGACGATTTGTTTCAGAATACGTCGACGATTTTCTACAGAATCCCTAGAATATTTAATTCGAAGTCTCTCGACATTTTGCCTCGGAATCCCTTAATGACTTGTTTCGGAAACCCTCACCGATCGGAATCCCTCTGACGATTTGCATTGAAATCCCTCGAGGAATAGCTTCGCAATCATTCGACGATTCGCTTCAGAAAACATCGACGGTTTGCTTCGGAATTCCTCGAAGATTTAGTTTGGACTCCCTTGACGATTTACTTCGGAATCCCTCGACGATTTGCTTGAACATCCCTTCGCAATCGCTTGAGGATTCTTTACGGAATCCCTAGAGGATTAATTTACTGTCCCTCGACGATTTGCTTCTGGATCCGTCGATAGATTGCTTAGAAATCCTACGACGATGTTCTTCTACATCCATGAAACATTTGCTACGAAAACCCTGAACATTCACGTTGGAATTCCTGGAGGATTTCAGACGGAATCTCTGGAACATTTCCGTTGGAGCTCCTGGAACATTTCCATCGGTATTCCTGGAATATTCGCGTCGGAATTCCTGGAGAATTCCAATCAGAATCTCATTGGGATCCCTGAAACATTTGAATATGACAGCGATCCGTCACAGTGTGCGGGGCCAAGCTGAGGCTACAACACTTAGTCGCAATAGCAATAGCTATCAATTTGAGTCGTTGTAGTAATCATCGGCTGGTAAACAAATGCTCTTCGACACTGTGGGCTACAACAAAAAAACAAGCCTCCTGAGCCGACGTTCTGATATTCATCACATTACCACTAAGATAGAATGAGGTTTTAAATTGTTTGAGAATTTTTGAAAAGAAGCTCAAAATAGAGAAAATAGATGAAGGGGCTATAGCCCCCCCTGGGCATCGGGGCTAGTTATGCCAATGCCATTATGCACAAAAGTAAACTTAAAATTATCAAATCAGCAATATGATTTGAACACGAACTATGCCCTACAGTATGAGGTGACCCGTCTCATTTGCATGTTCGTGTTATAATGTCTAATTTTCAATCAAATTTATTTACCGTGAAATACCCTAATTTCGCGCACTTAAGATCTGACAAAGTTAAAACGTTCATTAAAAAACATGTAGTGGCCATTTGGAAACATTTGCTACTGCATCACGTAGTAGAAGAGAAGGATTCTAGGTTCTCAAAAAAATGTTACTTGCAAATTTTGCTGCTATTTAAAAAGAAATGAGTATGAATCCGAGACCGTTGTATGCTCCTTATTTCGCGCAAGAAAATAGGATAGTTCCTAATTTCGCGCAAAAGTGTTCCTAACTTCGCTCATGTTTGGAATTGAATATCGTTATTGGTTTTATGAAATATAATCAATTAACCAATAGAAGCATGCATCCATTGTTCAAATTATACAGATAACGGTATCAGACAGCCGTCAGTGACCCATTCTTTAGTCGAAATGGTATCTGCCTATATTTCGACCCTGGAGCTTTGCTTAGATTTTACTTCATGCATTTTAGTTGACACAAGTCATAATTCCTAAAATATCGTTTGCTTCTGAAATATAAACCATATTTTAAGAAAAAAGGCATTGTATGAGCAATGTTTAGCTGGTGTATAAAAAAAGTTTAAATTTTCGAGACGTCATGAAAGAAAGTCTTAAATTCCGCTATCTCTTACATAGTTTTATTCAAGACATCTTCAATATTATATACATTATCGAAAAAGCTGCTGTAGTTTTATCTTAAGTTTAGCATCATTTTACACATCGGATTTGGTAGCTATTGCAGGCACTGATCTATAAGATTTTTCAAGTCAACATAAGTCGATGTCGGTGGTTATCCGCCTGAAAATTATTATCAATTCAGTGCAAATCCGAATTATAGCCGCTAACAAAGTTGGATTTTTCTCACAATTCGTACGTTAAACCTAACTTCGGAAGTGGTGCGCTGTTTTCATTTGGTGATGTGCTCTACAGCGCACTACTTCCGAAATTAGGTTTAACGTATGGATTGTGAGAAAAACCCAATTTCAATAGCGGCTATAATTCGATTTTCTACTGAATTTATAATAGATAGAAAGCGTATGGGAATGAACTTTTCGGGTTCTATTCAGTGTAAAACTGTCCTGTGTATTATATTGCTTTTGTTTCATTAGAATGTTACAAATGAAACTACGCAACAACATTAAACGAAATTAGGCACCATAATTACTCTCATATACCTAATTTCGCTCACAAAGCGAAAGTCTTAATAAACACAAAATACATAAAATTTTACACTTTTCAATAGTAATGACGAATAAACATATCTAACAGAGCATAATGGATACAAATATTTCCAAAAAGTAGCCAGTTTTGTACAGTAAAATCATTTGTTTACTTGAGTCATGTTCTTCGTCGCTGTGCTAAGCACAAGCAAATATGGCGGTCGATGGGAGGATCAAATTGAAATAATTTTATTTGGTGTTCTAAACCAAGTTTGTTTTTCAAATTTTTTCGTGAAAAACATTCAACAACAATGATATTTTGTAATCCTCCAGATTTTTCAATTTTGACTGGTACCTAAAAATTGAAAAAAATAAATGATTTTATAATGCGCGAAGTTAGGGCGCGCGCGAAATTAGGGCACATCACGGTATTTCAACGCAGTTAGTACAACATCACCCAAAATACTTGCTAGACATTGCTAGACGAGATTGCACGGTTTATAGAAGCTGTGTTTCGCATAAGAAACAATGCTGGACAATATTTTACCTTGCCATACTCTACCAAAATAAAATTCTATCATCAAATCCAGTGACAATAAAGTAGAACCAAATTATTTATTCCTCCTACAAAGTCATAATCTCCACATTAAAATGTATACGATGCTCGAAAACGGCCCTGACCCATCTTGCCACGCCTTACCCTATTTTATTGGCGATTTTTTTTAAACTATGTTCAGCTAGCAGTGTGAAACAGATTTTTTTATGAACAGTTTCTACAATCTTGTTCGTTATTAAGAAAAATGACCCGAAATATTGAATCTCTTATTTATTATCTATATAAAAAGCACAGGAATAAATTTGTGAACACAGGGCTTGCTTTTCGTGACACTTTAGGAATTCTTTCGATGATTCCTTCAGGATTTCCTCTTCGGAAATTCCTTTCTTTAGTAACATCATACAAAATACCTAAATTCTATCCTAAATTTTGATGGAAAAGCTCTTCCAAAAATTGACTATACTGAAGAATGGAATACATTTTGATGGGATTTTTAAATGACTTTCCGAAAGGATTCCTGAAATAAAATGCGATGGAAATCCTGTACTTATGAAGGTATTTTCAACTAAATATTTGAAGAAATTCTCGCATCTCGTATGATACAAGTCGTTTTTTTAAAGGAATTTCTAAATAAATTCTCGGATTACCAATGGAATTTCCAAATTAATTCCCAAAGAAATTCTTTTAAAAATCTGAAGAATTCTTGAAGGAATTTCCAAAGGATTTTCCGATGGCACTTCCGAAAAAAAAATTAAAGGCATTTCCTAAAAAATCTTTAAAGGATTTTTTAAAGGGAACCCTGAAAAAAAGTCTAAGGTTGTATTCAAGACACGACCGCAAGTTGAACTTAGAATTTCGTATAGTTCAACAGTGGATACGAAATTCAATTATTTAATGCATGTTCATTGCGGATGGATTTAGCCGAAATGTAGGCGATTTACTGTAAAAGTAAAATTTGAACACTACCTCTGGAAATTGGATTTTTAATAGTTAAATATATTGAATCAATTGTTTACAATAGTTGTATGAAATCTTAAAGAGTTAACTGATCGATTCATACCAAAATCTACAGAATACGTTGAAAACCTGCTAAGTTATTGGCTCTTACTTCCTGACCTCTTTTCATGACGGTCCCGAATTCGAAACTTTGGAATGAGGGTCTTACTGAAAGGCGAAATTCTACGTTAAAAAATCCGAAAGAATTCATAAATAAATTTCTGGAAAAATTCCCGAGGGGTCTTTACTAATTAAGTAAGCAGGATTTTTGAACCCCTCTCCCCTTGTAAGATTTTTCCCATACAAATTATTTTTTGTTTATATGATGAGTAGGAAAATGACAGACCCCCTCACCCATATGTGCTTACGTAATTATGGAACGTCCCCAAAGAAATTACTAGAAGAACTGCTAAATAATTCACTGAGGAATGTCCTAAGTAATTCCATAATGGATTCCCTAGAGGAAGTTCTGAAAGATTTGCTGAAGAATGTTGGAGGTTTTTATTTAGAACTTCTTGAAATAATTCCCAAAGAAATTCCTAAGGTATTTCTGAAAGAATTACCCTAGAAATTTCCGATGGAATTTCCCAAGCAACTCCTAAATAAATTCATAAAAAAATTCAAAGAAGTTTCTCACGCGAATTTTCGAAACCTAATTTCCGAAAGAAGCTTCAAAACATTTCCCGCAGGTTGGGTGTACCAATCGTCGCCATAGTTCAAAACAACTATTTTTAAAAATATAAATAAAAGGCAGGTGGGTGATGTTGATATACCCAATAGAGTGGGGCGCAGTTGTATGGAAAAACGCAAACTTCGTCCGATCAAGTGAGATCAAGGTTTTTCTGAATCGTTTTGGGACCCCAATCAACTGTGCAAAATATGGGATCGATTGGTTGCAACCTCGTATGCCGCATCGCGTTTCAAATTTACATGGAGATTAGTATGGGAAAACGTACTTTTTTACATTTTTACTCTTAGCGGTTTCAATTTATCACTAATCACGTGACTCTATACGTTAGCATATAGTCCGGAAGATGCCGAAAAACTTTGCCGAAGAAATTACGTAGCTGGAAGGTCTACAAAAAATGTTATTACGTTTCGAAAATTGATTGTTCAAACCATATGCAAGAAATCAATGTTTCTGCCAGCACTACCGGACGACCTATGGTTATCGAAGGGCAAAACCCATCTTCCTTCTTGTCGTATTTTTTTCTTTGTGAAATGATTCCGTATAGCTCCCATTAGCTCTAAAGCCCTATAAGATCAATTATTTTGAAATAACACTCAGTTAAATTATTGGTCTACGTAGTTCAGCAGTGCTGGCAGAATAAACGATTTTTTGCATATGGTTTGAACACTCAATCTTTCAAGCGTTATAACTTTTTTCGTGGACGTTCCAGCAACGTGCCTTCTTCAGCAAAGTTTTTCGGCAACTTTAACGCAATGTGCCACTTGGTTTACGATGAACTGAAACCTCTAGTAGTAGCAATGCAAAAATATACGTTCTCCCATACTAATTTCCATACAAACTTCAAACGTGATGCGGAAAGCGAGGAAGCAACCAATCGGTCCCAAATTCTGCACAGTTGTTCAGGACCCAGAATGGCTTCGAAAAACCATTAATTTGAAAAAATGACCATGACGCCCCTCTCTAATGCAACGTACACACCAGTCAAGCAGTTTGACGAACATTGACTCCGCCCCCAAGAAAACGCTTCGATTGCTGCTTTGTTTGAGCGTGTGTGAAGTTGTTTGAACAACCATTTGACAGTTGGCGGCTCGGTTGGAAAAAATTAAAACGGTTTGATTTTGGTTTGAGTTGTCGGGGGTGGAGTCAAGGTTCGCCGAACATGTTTGAGCATTTGTAGTGAAGTTGCACAAACCCCCATACATTTTTTGATGGTTGGTGCTCGAGTTGGTGCTTCGGTCGTTCGTGTGTGATATTGTTGGTCGAATAAATTGATTGTTCGTGTCGCTGTTGGTAAAACTTTATGGATGTTTGAATAAACGAGAGGTGGAGTCAATGTTGGTCAAACGGCTTGACCGTGTGTACGTTCCATAATACCCAAGCAGGCTTTCCAAATGTACAGCCTTTCCGCTGCAGTCAGTTTGGAAGAGCACTAACTGTCGCATTGCATGCTATCAGTCGCTCCATGCTGCTTACTTCTCATTCAACCCGAAGTGTCGTAGCGACGGCATGCACGAATGCACGATGGACGCTGTTGCCAAACTTTCGGCATCACAGCAGCTAGTTCGACATTGTAGCGCCGTGGATGTAGTGAGTCGGATGGGCTGTGTATTGTAAATGTTGTCTTGTGTGCTTTGACGCTCATTCGTCGTCATGAAGACAGCCGGCATTACTCGAAGAGATTCTTCGGTTTTTTCGTATGAACTGTCAATAAAACAGTTTGCTCGCGGCTGTCATGGGGTGTCTATCTAATGTGTGTTAGTAGAGCTGATTTGACGCTCCAGCTTAATTTGGTACATCCTAGGGTAAAATGCCCAATAGTGGACCCCCTAGTAGCGGAAATTTGCTCTTCCTGTCATAAGGCTTGGAAATTTTCAACATATTAACTCTGCTTGATATCTAACAACAAGCTATGCATCCCCTCTTCACGATACATACATAAAACACCCAAATACACGACGTTATTCGTTGAAATTAACATTTTAAAGTCTAACTGAATTCGCCCTATAGTAGACCCCCTGGGGGTCCATAATAGGAAGTTGCTTCCCTATAGTCGACACTTCATTTGATTTTCATGTCCCGTTTCGGGACGTTCTCCTTCCCTATTATGGACCCCCCAAAATATTCCTATAATGGACACTCTCCTGTTTATTTTTTATAGAATTGTAAAAAATCATCTAATTTTAATTTCTATAGCATTTCCAATGCATGTAATCAAATCATAGGACTGTAAGGTAGGTTCTCCCGATAGAATTTCATAGCAAAATGTTGACATTGTGCTGTAATAATGCAAAAATGGCTGGAGGGTCCACTATTGGTTGGGGGTCCACTATTGGGCACTTTACCCTACTCTTAACCATCCTCAATTTTCTTTTCTGCTTATTTCTGTGGTTTTCTGATACCAAGAGAAACAATTAAATTGATTTTACAAAACAGTTGTAAAAATGGCTATTTGCTCACATAACCCGTTCAGCACGCGCGGTTCTGGAACGCTCATACAGGCTCGCTCGTGCTGTGTATCACGAGCGATGTTTTCTTGTTAAATAGTGTTGTACAAAATACGCGCGTGCTCGAGTGTTAAAATTCTAACTGTCCGGATGTGGGGTACAGCGGCTGGATTCCGAAATTGATTTTACATTACAATTTAACGATATATCCAGCAAAGTTAATTAAAATATGGTTCATTTTTACCATCTCCACATAATCATAAAGCGTCCAATCAATTTTAATATTATTGATTCAAACCTGCTTGTTTATAACATGTGGATCAGATATTCCATAAAGGCAAAGGACTTTGTAATAGCTTCCTTTTGTTCTGAAGGGATTTCGGCAAGTATTGTTTTAAGAAGTGTCCCGAAATTAGGAGGTGTCCGGCGTGCACTGGGCGATCTCCCCCTATATGTTCATGTTTTGTCCGATAAAAAGTATTTAATGTTGTGCTTCTGAGTCACATATAAAAGTGAAAGACAAATTTGAAATGCTACTTAATAACTATTGAATTACTACGCAAGCTAATTTTCACCTTTTATAATTGATAAATTTTTAATTATTTTAAAACGGTTCACGATTATGTAATATCAATGCTAGATAGAAATGGTTTTCTAATTTGATTTCCCTTCTCTCCATTGGATGCGTCCCTTTAGAGCTTTTCGGATTTGTGTCATTGGTGGAGGAAGGACGTTTTTGAATGGTTTAATATTACTATTTTTTTTTGAAAAAAAAGTCTCATTTGATTTTCCATAAGATTTCTTAAAGAATTTGATAAGATCTTTCTAAAGGAATTACCAAAAAATCGTCCCGGAAATAAATTTTCTGTGGCTTTTCCATAGCAATTTCTTGTAGAGTTCTTTACATAGGATTTTTGTGGATTTGCTGGAAGTGTTTTCTGTGCAACTTGTTTAACAGGGTGGCCACTGAAATTCGCTTTTTAAATTCCCGGTTTTTTCGCTTTTCCCGATAAGTTTCGTCAAATTTTCCGGGTTTTTATTTTACTTGAAAAGAAATCAGGGTAAGAGTTTATGAACTGAAACTAGGTATTTTTATTTGTGACAAAACCTGAGGTCAATACTTTTTACTTTTCTATACGGATGCAGGGTACACTTCTCAAGTTTGAAAAACGAGCGCTTCACGAAAAATGATAGACTTTCGTAGCTAATAAGACATTCACATTCCAATCGAATTTCCACACCAATTTTTCGTAAGCATCTTTTTTTTTATTCATCTTTAATTTGGAAGGCTAATTTGCCGTGAAGCAATATGGAGCCGAACACATATTTTTAATACAATATTTCAAGATTCCATTACAATATTGGTAGTTTTGGGGAACCGAAAGACTTGCGGTTTTTTTCAAGGTGGTAACAATAAATTCCTCCAATTATTTGAAGGTACGAATATGTTGGATATTCCATTAGTTTAGGCTATAGACACTATAGGTTCCATAGACGAGCTGAGACGAAGGCGAGTGTAGCCAAACGAACTGTCAGTTAGTGTAGCCAAACGAGCATGACGTCATGATTGCAATCCAAGCAACGGAGCGTGTGACGTCAAATTCACGTGGTACACTGTGAAAAAGTGGAAAAACACACCTAATCGAAATGACCCAACCGTTCCTCCGCTCGTCTATGGAACCTATAGTGTATATAGTTTAGGCCACACATTTTATAGTAGTTTCGTATTCTACTTCTACACTGCCGTAATCTGAAAAAGTGACGTATACGCCATTTTCCAAAAATGGTGTTAACGAGTACTACTCATCGAGCACTTTAACAGAAAAATGGAAAACATACATGTTGTAAAATTGCTGTTACGTCACTTTTCCAGATTACGGCAGTACAGTTTGTACAGTCAATTATAGGGCGAACCTTTGAAATAGAACAATTAGCAACAACGTTATATGCGAAATGCTTTGATCATCAGGCACACTGAAATTGAATGCTTCATGGCCATGTAATTAGTGTCAACCAGCATTTGCTCAATATGGTAGTAGAGTAGAGTGGGGCAAGAGTGCGCGTGGGGTAAGAGTACGTTTTCGATTTTTTGAAGTATTAAAAAAAGATAAACTAGCAGCACTGCATCAGTTTGACAGGTATTCTGGTCAACTATTATCATGTGTAATTGTAAACGATTTGAATAAACAACAAGGGAGATATGGAGTTAGATAACTTTTTGATCATTTTGCTAAAAATAATTGGATTTCCGCAACTAGTATTTCATTACCATATATACATTCAATCAGGTGAACATTATACAATTTCGATAACCTATTGTATATAGTACTTTATGGTACAGAACACCGATTCGGTTGGTTTTCCAAGAAGTCAAAACAATTATTTGAATCATTTTTGGGACTGTGGGGTAAAAGTACGCAGGAACCGGTGGGGCAAGAGTACGCATATGAATCTTCAAGTTATGATGTCAAACCCGTATCTCCGGCCGAAATAAGACTTCTTCCAAAGTGTAAAGATCCACAACTAAGAAAAAAGGGACATAATTTGAAATTATCACAAGTTTTTAGGATAAGTTGAAGTAATTCGGTATTAGAAAGGATTTAGCGAACAAAGCACTGAAGCGAAATAATGAAATTGTATTAGGACTTGTTGTACACCTAAACATAGTACGAAAACACAATTTCATCTAAATGATAATTTCATTTAATCAAAAGAAACATTCATAAATTACGCAACGTCTAGCTGGGAGGGGTTGTGAGATGTGTGACGATCGATATAATTTTTGAGGATTCATACAAATAGTGTAAGATAGGGGGGAGGGGTGATGAAATAGCCAAATTTTACTTTACGTGATTGGTGGACTTTCTTTAAGGAAAATGCCTTTGTATACGCCATGCGAAACGTGATATATATTTTTACCTCTTTAGTTGTTTTGTATATATAAAAAACAATGATTTTTCGTATGAAAGTGCACATTTTTAGGACCCCCTCCCCCTTTAAGATTTACGTAATCTTTGAACATTCCCTAATATATGCTCATTAAACATCAATTAATTGTTATTAACTTTTATTTGTGTTAATATATACTTAAAGCACATGATTGGATAAATGCGTACTCTTACCCCACCCGATGCGCACTTTTACCCCACCGGTGGGGTAAGAGTGCGTTTTCCACTTGTCTTGCAATAAGGGTTCAACTAAAACGAATCTCAATAATTTCAGTATTTTTTCCACTGGGTAACATAAAGGAAGAGTATATGAATCATCGACACTGATTTGATATGCAGAAGCTTCCTTCATAAGGGCCACATGATCGATTGAAAACTAAGTGCGTACTCTTGCCCCACTCTACTCTACTGCATTAGCACGTAATTACAATGGTTTGATTCAGAGTCTATTATATAGAGTTGCGCAAAGAGGATCTTCTTACACTTATTCTGAATGATCTTCTTGTTATTCTGTTTGCAACTTTCATTTTTGTTCAACCCTTAAAGTGACTTCACGGGAGTGTTCACTGTTAAAGCTTTTTAATTTGATAACCAAGTCACCCACAGAGTGCAAACACGTGAGTTTCTTGTTGCTACTTTATTGGGGGGGTGTATTGAAGTTTTTTGAAGCTGTTTCTAGAACAAATCTAATACATTTCAGTTCATGCGTTTTAATTCGCCATAATAATCATTAGGCGATAACAATACTTCCGCCTTACCAACTAGCATTTGTTTACTTTGCTCGATAGGTAGACGGTTTGACAGTTCAATAGGTAGATTTGGCTTCACTCTTTGCGTAACTCTATATATAATAGACTCTGGTTTGATTCTTTTCTTAGTTGCAAAACTTTCGTAAGTTTATATGTCACAGGCAATAGACATTGCATGACTTTCTAGTGTGATTCTTCCTTTCTAGAGCATAATGTTCACAGAAAACAGTGAAACGTAGAGTATCTTATAGTATAGCCGAAATATTGTTAATGTTCAGCTCTTGGTTTGATCTTACTCAGCAGACTATTTAAGAATACCTTCCTGACTAGCTGAAGTTTGTCAAATTATCGCAAAATTACGTGAAGAAAGACACAATTATGATCGATGTTTTGAACAGAATTTAGTAATGAAGTAAGTTAAGCAGTGTATAACCGAATCGTAGTAAATGGTATTGCTTTTCTAAAATTCTAAAAAAATATAAAGCAACTAATTTGAACAAATTTAACCCGAAGACCTAAGTCTTTGTTTCCGGTCAAAATCATTATTTTGTTTTCTAAATTGAATCTAAATCTAGCAATCCGATGCGTAGATAAATCAATTATTTTTGTGTTTCTAGAATTTTGTTTTCATTTTTTTCAGTTTTCTATCCATTCGAATCAATATTATTCAAAAGTTTGAACGTTTCCTTCCGTAACAAGTTGAAAAATAAAATAGAGTATATGTTTCACCATCAAAACCTCAAAAAAATCTAGTGACAACACAAACTGAATTTGAGAAAAAAGATCTACTTAATTTTTGTACCTTATACACACTATGTACTAAAACCAAATAATTCAGTTAAAATGCGTCTTTTTTTTTCCTGAAATCAACTTCATTAAAAACTATGAAACGTTTTGAATGTAACTTGACGAAACATTATTTTCCCGGTACTTATTCACATTGCCGGTTTTCCCGCTTTTTCCCAATGACTCCAATTTCCCGTTTTTCCCGGTTCGTTGGCCACCCTGCTTTAAGAATTTCTCGAGAAATGTTGGAAGAATTGTCTGGAGAAAAGACGTGGTTAATTAGGTTGACAATTCGATTCCGATTTGTTTAAAAGTCTACGTAGACTTCATGTGAAAATTTGGTCTACGCGATTCATGGACAACCCCAAATAGAAAGAATGAAATATTGGAATGTTTTTATTTTCAATTTTTGAACTCATTTCACTAATTTAAAGTTAACACTGTAAAATGTATGAACGGTACGCTCTTTTGTTAGTCTTCCAGGTCTTCAAAACCACATTCATAATAAGCCGCAAATGATCATTGAGTGGTTTGCAGTTTTATTTTCAAGTATGAAAATCTGAAGAAATTGGGAGGTGCAAATATCGGGTAGAAAACTTGATAAAATCGTGATTTGATAAAATCGGATCATCAATAAGTATGTCAGATGAATAGAAATCATTTGCGGAAATGCCATATGAGTATATCCACAAAACTGGGTTTTTGCCTCTCTCGTATACAAATTATACGTAAAGACTATATGTTCACTCCAAAGGCAAACTTTTTATAAAACGCCCGGAGACCCATAGTGCTATATACCAATCGATTCAAATTGCACTATGGATTCGGAAGTTATGGCCAATTTGTTACAGAAAAATGACTTAAAAAAGTGTCACTCATTTTTTGCCACTTATCTCTAACAGCTCGCAACAAAATGCATTTAACACAGAACCCTGTCCCATTGTTTCCTATTTAAAATTCGCCAGTTCGCACTATGACCTCGGAAGTTATGGCCAAAATACATTTTATTTACAGAAAAATCACCTAACAAAATATTAGTAATTTTTTTGGCCCTTATCGTTCACCGATTTGCTCACAACAAGTTTCGCTTATTCCTATTGAAAATTGGCCAGATCGAACTATGGGCTCCGAAGTTATGGACAAAATTTAGTTTTTTACTCAAAAAATGCGTAAATAATCCTCAATTTTTCAAATAGTATTATCCATTACTCTTGTTGAATTACAGTTATTAAAAGCTTAATACCTTGAAATATTATTCCAACAGTGACTTGTTTGATGCTGATTGCATAGGTCATACTTGGTTTTCTAAAATGTAATGAAAGTATATTCAGATTAATGCTCGTAACATGCCATAAATAATCAACTATCCAACTGAATATGCACTCAAAATAGTTTTATATGCACTCTCAATATTTTGAAAGTACTGTGGATTTTGAGCAGATTTTGGAAATTATATATTAACTTAAATTTTTCATATTTTTACTTCTTTTTTAATTATCAACGCATTCAGGCTTTTGATTGATTATTTTTTGCACAATTCAACTTAATAAAATGTTATTTTCAATATTTTGCAACGTTATTACAAACAATTTACAAACAAATATGTTCAAGAAACAGTAATGACACGATTTCTGACATGTCCAAGTTTTGACTGCCGCTGGAATGAATTTCAAAAATTTATAGAGAAAGAATTGGAAATTATCATTTTTTTTAGAAGTCTATATTACAATCACAAACATGTGTCCGGAACAACGTACTGTATATACACTTTCAGCTCTAAGCCATTAATTGCTTTTTGTGCTGTTTAGACCACCCTAATGATCTTTTCTCTTTACATATTATAATGAACGAGAAAGGCATCAACACCAATAGGTGGGATAATCTTTTTTTTTAATTCGTTTCTTTTATCTCACAGCTCTGGCGAAAAAATTAACTTTAATACATAATATTTTGTAATGTCAAGAAACCAGAAGCGATGACTAAGAGATCGATGGAAAACTGAGAGATTCGATTAAAAAATCACGGAGATAATGAAAATTTAGTTACACTTTTTTCTACACGAATGTATCTGTGTTAGTTTTTTTAGCGGATGTATCCTAGTGTTAACCGATCTCTAATAAAATGTTATTAAGACCCTAAATTGTTTGACATTTCCTATGTAATTTTTCGTCCTTTGAAATATATTAGCATCCCAAGTCCAGTCAGGCAATGGAACATTCTAGCGTATCGGATAAACCTGTCGTTAGCTGTACGGCTACAAAGGAAATGCAAACTCAATTTTGTATATACGTATTAACCATAAAATAATTATTTACTCTAAGTACTGAAATAATATGTTAAAATATGCAATACATGTTCGTTAGGTGAATTGATCAATGAATTCGAACTCTTTAGTGTAAATACGTTCATAGCCATACTTCCCATAAACAATTTTAAGACACTCCTCAGGAAACTAAAAGCATGGAAGTGATCCAAGTGCAAGGCAATATTTAACGAATACTTAATTGATACTCTGTTTCGGAATCGAATTACGAACTAATTACGTTCAAAGATGCCAATTACTTTTTTCTGTATTAATATAAACATCTTCATTTTTTTAAATTATTTAACCCGCGAACAAATGACTCACATCTGTAGGTCTACGCAACCGCAGTACGGTGCGATGGAGTACCTAGTACCTTATAACTGGGAATTATCCATACCTATCAGCACTACTGCATCGGCCACGGATGGATTCGCAATGAACGAAAAGCAGTCAGCGAGGCAACAGTTACCTCTTTACTGCAGTAGTCAACATCCGTAGCAGCAAACGAAACGCATGTTAAACGCACGAAAAATGTGCCGAACGAACAGACGCTGCTGTCGGGAATAACGAACGACCCGAAAGCAAATGAATGAAACTGTCTTACAACGTCACCCGAGAGCAACGTTACCTCTCGTATGATTGCGTGTATGTGACTGTCGCATATGAACCGATAGCACGACTACTGTCATGGTTAAACAAAGGCGACAATTAGAGATGTCGTAAAATCCCGATTAATCGATTAGTTACTAATCGATTACTCTTGATTCTGGTCGATTATTGAATCGATTAATCATTGTATAGTAATCGATTCAAAATTAATCGATTATCACAACGATGAATCGATTAATCGAAATAATCAATTAATTTTCGACATCCTTATGATGTCGTAAAATTCTGATTAATCGATTAGTAACTAATCGATTACTCACGATTCCTCTCGATTATTGAATCGATTAATTGTTGGGTAATAATCGATTCAAAATTAATCGATTATCACAACGCTGAATCGATTAATCGAAGTAATCGATTAATTTGCGACATCTCTAGCGACAATCATTGGTGGGCTGTAATGATGCGGTACATTTGGAAAGCCTGTACCCAAGTAACAATTTCCATGCTTATTAAATTTATTCAATTCTTATAGTGGACTTAAAATAGCAATAACCAAAGCTAGTTACTCAGTTTTATTGTCGTTCTTATTGCTGTCAACAAACCTCTCATAAATATTCTGAAAAAGCTTCAAACGTCAAATGCGTATTGATCTTATGAGCAGCTCTACGGTTGTGATGAAGAGCGTAATAAATCACATTTCCAAAGCTCGAATAATGCCATAATGTTTTGTCCTAATGTGGTCAAATGAATAACCCCAATAAGAATATTTGCATTGCGAAGAGTTTGAAACGGTTTGTAATAGGAACCGCATTTTTCTGATCGAAATTGATGGTGGCCATGTTGAAAAGGTACAACCATTTTCAAGTTAGTGATATTTTCACTGGATTTCATGATTTGACGATGTTTTCAGCACGTAATCTACTTTTTTTTGAAAATAATTTGCATTAAAAATAAATTGAGGTGGAACACAATCAGTGAAGATTAACGATATTGCTTTTATAACTATTTTTATTTGATTGCCCAAGACTACGCTATTTTGAGAGCGCTTGGTGATCAATCTAATTTTTTTTACAGTCGAACCTCCATGAGTCGATATTGAAGGGACCATCGACTCAAGGAAATATCGAGATGTGGAACAGAAACTCCTTGGAAAGCTCTTTGAAGGGACCATCACAGTAGCCCTGGAAATATTTTTTAATATGGAAAAATTTGTTTCCATGAGTCGATATCGAGTCATAGAACATCGACTCATGGAGGTTTGACTGTAGTAGCTTTTATCATAAAATCGAACGAGCACCTCATTTTAAGTGAAGTACAATGAACGACAATCCTGTAAAATACATTATTTTGTAACCCCCCTCATCATTATCCTCAACAACCATTTATTTTGTTATCATTTTCGGCAAAGTTTTATTTCTCTCTTTTTCAAAGCAACATTTTTGACACCTACCGCAGCCAAATTCCCTTTTCTGCGGTTAGTTTTAAAGGGGGTTTTTAATACTCTTATAATAGGTTTATAGCGGTTATCCAGGGAGGGCCACTTGGCCATATCTTACTCTTATAGTGGTCATCAAAAGGTTGTCGTGTTGTAGTGAGTTTTATTGGTCGATCTTATTATTTAATCTTGAAAACCCTAGGAGTGGTTAAAACTTGAAATGATACTTGGGATGTCAAGCGAAAGGCTTTCCTTCCTGCTCCTTGGAACAAATGTGAAAACCGCATTATAATTCGTTATAGTACCTAAAATTGCCTAATCCACAACAGGAACGCATGTACCATTGTACCAGTTGTAACACTATTCTTAATTTTGGTTCCTATTATGGCAAATCCCACTGTTTTCTTATGGGATTGGCCATAATGGGTATACCCCGTTAGGTATACGTACGTTAGGTATAATGGACGTTAGGAAATAACAAACGTTAAGCATAATGTAAGTTAGGCATAAAATGACGCAAAGAACAGCCCATGACATAAAGAAGGCAGAATTATGCCAAACGTACTTATGCCTAACGTCGCCGGCCATAATGGGACCACTGCAACAACTGGTGCAAAGGATGACAAAAATTAAGTAAAACTAAGTTTTACAATTGGGTTTTGTTTGATTTGGAGGAGATTAAAGGTGTTATCGTGTCATATGAATGTGCCACTTGGTGTATAATGCACTAGTGCGACAACTGGTGCTATAGTCACGACCGGTAAGCTACCCTAGGTATTTCTAAACACCGAGGATTTTTCAGCTTTGCAGTCACTTCAGCAACGAAAACGAACATTTTTTCTTGGCCCAAGGTTTTATTGGGCTCTGTCATCTTTTTCGAGCGTTAGGAGGGAACGTTTTACGTCTGGAGGTTTGTTTTTAACATTCAGAATCGTCAGAACAATACAGTTTTTCATTAATCTATCTAAAAGCGTCGTTAAAAGTGGGTGGTAAGTCACTACTCTAGTCTTTCTGCACTACACAGTTAGAAAAAAGTACCTAATATTAGGTACTTTTCACTCAAATAGGGGGTTTAGTGTGGGAACCCAAAATAAACTAAAACATAAGATTACTGAACGTTGGGTTCCTACACTTTACTGCCCTTGTTGAGTGGTTTTGCTCTTCATTTTATGACAACAAAGGGAAGTGCACGAAGGGAAAATAACCTTATATGTTATGGCAAAAAACCATTCGAAAATACTTATACTCTTCATTATGCCACCTAATGAATGATCCCATATCAAAAAGCTTATAACATTCATAAGTTAATGAAAAGTATAAGTTTCGGAATGTATGTGACTAATGCGATGTATAAGTTTTTTCTTATACATATCATTAAGCGCCTGCTTTGGAAAAAAAGTATTAGAAATCTTAATAATAAATAACATTAAATTTTTTTACGTGTGGTAGGGAGATGTAAGAGAAAAAAAGTACCTAAAATTAGGTACTCTTTTTTCATCGTGTAGAATATTTCTGTTCAACCATCATTTTGTAATTTAAATTTATGTACAAACGTGTACCCAAAGTGACTTCAGATTATCAGAAATAATTCTCATTTTTCAATCTTTGAACATCTCTTGATGTCTGGTCTGCCATTTGTCCAGGGTTCTCCAAAATCGCACTAAGAGCCAACAAAAAATATCCGTTTTTATCCCCAAGCTTTCGTTTAGCAAATTTAATTGATCACAAATCGTATCGGCTATTCCTTTTCCGTTTTATTTACTATTTCCGTTTTATTTTTACGTGCAAAATATCACAACTTTTGTTTCACAAATCAGTTAAAAAACCGCTTGATTTGTATTTTTGACTTTCTCGTATATAAAGTATACGTAAAGGCTATATGATTTTTGTTTTCTTATTATTAAACACACGAATTTAATTAACGCAGAACGTATCCCACGCGTAGAAACCGACTTTGATATACTAGAAATCCAATAAATCAGTGATAGACACTGGGGATAAGAATAATTGTTGTTCCAATCTCCCAATATTACAAATTTTATAAATTGCAATAGAACTCATAATTTAGAATCATCTATTTTTGGATACAACTCAATATTTTTAAAATAAACTTAATAGTGCTACTTACTTGATTGTAAGGCTTCTGTTCGGGCTTGTCCGGATTCCAACGATAAATCTGGAATTTCTTGACTTTTTTGGCCGCGGCATTGTTTGTTGCAGCCACGTGTATATTTCGAAGCTAAAATAAATGCAAAGAAAAATAAAAATAAATTATCCATTAATTATCACCATGTTATTAAATTTTTTCTAAACAGCGCCAGCCTTCACAGGAGAATTTCGGGATCAATCACCAGATTTTATCATCCAGATCTTATCAATGATACTTATCAGCATCCCAACAAAACACAAACAATCCTACTTTTCCAATTCTTAGCATTTTGGCACGGATCCATTTGCGCAAACGGAATCGGTATCAATCTTGTGATTAGTATAGCAAATTATATAATCCAGCTTATAGCTCCATTCTTGCAGAAAATTATGCTGACCTGCTGGTACTGCTGTATTGGTTGAACCAAATATTACACAACTCACCTGTCCGAAAGTTCCGCGGTAGGCTAGCAGCATTTTGAGATCGCACACAAGGGCCATCGTAAATTGTCGCCGAAAAATCCGGAGCAATGAAGCTTCTTCTTTAGAACGGACCGAAACTACGAACAATCAAAGCACCCGAATATTTTTGACAGCGCACTGCTTTTCCCAAAACGAGTGGAACGTCACACCGCGTTTCGATTCCAAGAGAGAGTGATGTAGATGTAGCCTAGCCTGAGGCCCCCGATGCGATATAGATACCTATGTGCGCTTACTGCGATGGATAGCCAGCAACCGACGACGACGACAGCCAGCAGATTCTCTCACTTTCATCAATCGTTCGATGCAGAGAGTGCGCTCAGGTGAGAATGTTATGCCCGGCTGTATGCTGCTTATTATGGTGACAACAGTGGGCTGAACAGAAAAATTGTTAATCAAAACAGCAAGACTAACTTCTCATGAATCCTATTTGATATATACTTACCCGTAACGCTGGGTAGATTACACACCTTTACGTGGTGTGTTCCGGGGTAAGATCTACCATGGTTAATTGTTATAGCATCTAGACCATGAGAGGAAAAGTCGTAGCTCTCCTGTTTCTGAAAATCATCATCTTCTTCTTCTTATTGGCGTTACATCCCCACACTGGGACAGAGCCGCCTCGCAGCTTAGTGATCATCTGGGTGCTGCGGATAGAGCCGCTTTTCTGCTCTCAAGCGAGTAGCGGGATATTTTGAAATCAATCCCATAATCCCTCTTTCCATGCTGCACGATGGCGCACAAATGCGCGAGACTCTACATGACTTTACGATGGTTAACATACATTCCTGCCCCAATCAGGCTGCTGAATCTCGTGAAATCTCGCAACGAGTGCGTTTTAAGTTGCATTCCTACTAATTATCCACTCGAAATATTATGTGAATATATTTGTTACAAAGAATGCAAAACTCAAACTAAGTTTATTTTTATTTTTCCCCAAAAAATAACAATACTTCTCAATATAAGATCTAAAACGAACATAACCACAATCTTAAATGTTTGGCTCCGGCACAATAAGGCTATCTGACGTTTATCGTCTTTCTCTTGCACGCGCACAGACGGGATAGGGTTTGTTTTCATACGGAAACGCTTCCGAAGCGTTTCCGTATGAAAACAAATCCTATCCTTTACGTGCGCGTGCAAGAGAAAGATGATTAAACGTCAGATAGCCTTATAGAAAATTTTGGCTTCACTTTGACAACCAAATTGATTCTATCCGCACTAGAGATCCTATAATGAGAGATATGCAAATACTTTTCCAGACGATTTAGCAACGCTGTTACTTCTGTTAGCAAACGCTTCCAGCACTTGCCGCAGCGCAAAATGTTGAAGCTTGTATATGACTTTGCATTTGACAACAATTTGGAATATGTTTGCTGTGCACTATTGCTTTTCTCATCGAAGAATAGACTACCGTGCAAATTTGTCGAAGTACCAAAACAAATGCTCACACGTCCGATTGTATAGAAATTAGCGAAAGCACAATCCAAAACATCATTCTTGCACCTTATTTCACACCCCAAAAAGCTCTTTCTTGTAGTGGAGACGTCATCCATATATGGAGAAACTGGTGGGAACATATTTTGGTGGGACAATATTTTTTGCATGGGAGTCGAACACGGCGCAAAATTCGCAATAACAGTGTTCAAATAAGCATTATCACTAAAATAAACAATGCAATATGCAATGCAATGTGCAATACAAATAGACAAAACGCGATACATAAACTAGATTACTTCTACTCGCGAAAGTAAAACAAATTGTTTATTCGATGAAACTTTTCTTAAAATCTATCTCAATACCTCTCAACCTCGTCTCAATCTGCAACAATAACAATGTTCATTTGGCTCACGTTTTGACAGTTCTCAATGCTCGATTGGCTTACAATGGCCGCTTTCGCATATCTCTCATTATAGGATCCATTATAGGATCCCTAATCCGCACCACCCAGGTGATCATTAAGCACTTCCACAGTTATTAACTGCGAGGTTTCTAAGCCAAGTTACCATTTCTGCATTCGTATATCATGAGTAGGGATGGTGGAAATTCGCGGCAAAATTTTCAAAATTTCGCGGCAGCCGATTCAGAAAATCTGAAAATTCGCGGCAATTTCGCGGTAAATTATATTTCGGTACAAAAAATAAAAAAGACAATGTAGATTCCATATTTATTTAAATTGTTGCGTTTATTAATTTCATTTTTTTTTTATTATTTCTTTGCATTACTGGTCAAAAGTACTAGGTTGGCCAAATTTTTTTTCCGTCAACTTTTGGCGCTGGGAAGTGTTGATTAAATTGTACTGGCTGACACTATGTTCAGCACCTATCGAGTTTCCAGGAATTGACAGATATTTCACCGCTATTTTGAAGAGCTGAGGAAAGCGGTCTCGGTTTGCAAACCAAAACGTGAGCGGATCGGCATTTTCCTGTATTCCCGTAACGGCATGTTTGTAGGCCAATAGCTCATCCTGTATCATAGACTTGTTGGTTGCACATTCTGAAAAACCAAAGAACAGGTCATCAACAGACAAAACCTTCGCTTGCTGCGAATCCAGTAATCGGACCGATCGTAAAAACTTCAAACCCGGTCGGCAAAATCGCGAGGTACCTAGTATTGTAGTATCGAGTAGTATTACTTCATCTTATTCAACGCTTCGGCGAAGGTATCTCGTTGCCATCGCGGTAATCCCTTGTTCTTTACTTTGTCTGAAAATACTGTTCATTGTTCTCAAACAAATGAAATTGTAAAAATACCTGCAAGCAAATCCATCATTTTGTTGTAGGCCAAAATCACGTGATGACTTTCGAACCAAGTCAAGACCTCAACCAGTTTAGAAGTGCTTTGACTGATGAAACCAATATTTTCCTTTATTTCTCGGTACTGGAGCAGTTCTTGGAGCTCAGTCAAAGCATTTGTGGCAGCTGATACTTCGAGTTCATGTTCGATGAACTTTCGGTAGCAAGTCACATATTGAGCATGGTAGGCTACAGCATTCAGCCAATTATTCCATCTCGTAATGACCGGTGAAGGGGGCAACGGTACACTTTCTTTATGAACGCCGGCTAGTTCGGCTATGATCTCCTTAAAACGACATTTTCTCGAGGCCAAATGAGAAAAAATAGATTTGAAACATGCCACGAGACGATCAACGTTGGTAAACTTTTTTCTCCAAACTTCGCCGATCAATCCCATAATGTAAGTATTGCAGGTCATGTGAATGCAATTCGGTAGTAGCCCTTGGAGAATCTCTAACTTTCCTAAAGAATACATATTTTTTACGTCTCTAACTATTTTTGAAATTTGGAAGAAAAACAAAATTGTTCTTCTATTTAATTTTAGCTCAACATACGACCAATTTCGGACTTTGCATTTAAAAAATATTTTCGAGATGTCAAAAAATGCGTTGTTTGTCGAGTTGGTATTGACTAGGTCAAGAAATCGACTAAGGCAATAGAATGGAATAAAATTATTGATGGTAAATTTATTAAATTGACGGTAATTTCGCGGTTTTCGCGAAAATGTTTAAATTTCGCGGCTAACATCAAATTTCGCGGATTTCGCGGCTTCCGCGAAATCGCGAATTTCCACCACCCCTAATCATGAGGCTAACACGATGATACTTTTATGCCCAGAGAAGTCGAGACAATTTCCAAACCGATAATTGCCTAGACCGGCACCGGGAATCGAACCCAGCCACCCTCAGCATGGTCTTGCTTTATAGCCGCGCATCTTAAACCTAAGGAGGTAACGGAAAATGCAACGGAAAATTTTCAGAGAACTATCGAAAAAGTCCTTTTTGGTATTCCCGCCGTGAAGCCATTTATCAATGATGTATTACTGTTTGCCGGCAGCAAAGACGAACATGATGATAAGCTAAATGTCGTTTTGAAACGCCTATACGATCAAGCGGCTTCACGAACAACCTCAAGAAGTGTGTCTTTAATTAAAGCCAGGTCACATTCATGGGTCAGGTCAATTGATGTTCGAAAAAAATCTAGCATAACCTTTCGTTGCGAGTGCATATGTCAGCCTATCGTTCGATTTCAAGCGTGGTCTTTTATCTTGGTCGCCATCATTATTCAGATTGCGAACGTTGAAAAACATTACTGTGATACAAAGCATATTTATAAAATAGATTGATACTAGGAGACAGGACAAAAAAGTGGAGAATTTACTATCTGTATAGTATAGTTCGTAGTTTAGGTTTGTTGGTTTATAACAAGTTATTTAAATTGTAATTTCAGAAAATTTCGCCCGCCGCAACAATTTTTTTTGTTGTGTCGATAAGCTTCATCAGTTCCAAGACTTTTTTCAAAGATTTCAATGGGAAGGAATCACATTTCAGAAAAATGCTAGGACAAAAGTTATTTACTACAACCAAAGTTAATTGTCTATATTCCGGGTATTAGCCACCCGGAGTGGAAATTATTTATTATCCCGACCAGCACAAGTCAGGCAAATCTGGTTGCAGCAACTTGATTGCAACCAAATCTGGTCACATATGAGTTGCAGTAACCTATGTGGAATATGTGTGCTGCTAGGGATGTCTGAAACTCGATTTTTGCAATTGCACAACATGTGAAAGATTTATGGTTTCAAGCATGCCATGATCGGATGAAGACGTGAAAAATAATCCTTGCTGCCTTAATTTGTCAAAGTTTTATTAAAATCCAAAAGTTAGAACAAAATTTCAAGCTCCGTTGACTTCAAGTCTGTGGATTTCGTTGAGCAGAAAAGCAGATATTGGTTTTCATTCGGAGAGGACATCTAGGAAATCCGCAACTGAAAAAACGGCAGTCGGAAGTACCGTTTGCAACGCACTTCACGATGACCCCGAGAAGAGCCCCTGAAACTTATAGCAATCGAGAAGCACCTGACAAAAATTACATAGCAATGGATGAGATTCTGAATGTTTCTGGAACACTAATGGAAATCATAGGTAATCTTTGGATCAATAGCAAATATGGTGAGTTTTTTAAAAAGCGAGCAATGCTGTGTGAATCCAAGTGAGTATTACCTCTTTTTTTAATATAAGAAACCATTCGTTTTCCACCGGTATTCCATAAATTCATCATAAACAAAATTGTAAAATGTATATTTTTAATTTTTATGTTCTTGCTATAAATTTAAAAGTGCTTAACATTACTCGAAGGAATTTATATTCCTTGTATCACTCCACCATAAACGATTGTATATTAGACATGGACGTTCATCCAAAAATTCTTGTGTTATCTGTATCTGATACTGGATTTAATATATTGTGATAATATATTAAGGGAGGTTGGATTTTTTCTTTTTTGGAAGGGATGTTGGTTTTGATGCACATAGTTGGGTTTGCCATTGGAGGGTGTTTTTTATGAGGTGTGCGAGGGAGATTTCGGCTGCCGGTGGGACTTGAACCCGCACTATTCCATTAAGAACACGGACGTATTACCAATTATACAACAGCTGCCCTTGCGAGAAAGCTGTCCCATAACCAGCTAATAACGGTGGCATATGAGTCAATTCCCCGTATCCATCGAATCCTACTTTAGCAATATTTCACATCTTTTCTCTCTACCCAACTATGTGTATCGAAATTGAACAACAGTCGATCGCGTTTGAATCACAAACATGTGCTTCTGCCTGTCGTATTGAGGCGGGTCTGCTACGACAATAGAGGCTTGTTTGCAGCCGTTTGATCATTTATTCATCCACTTAGAATTCATTTGTTGATCAAAATCATTATCATATCAAGGGGGAAGGGGAATTTAATTTCTTTTGCTCTTTTTGCGTTTCAGAGAGCGAGCAAAGGCGCTTAAACCTAGGCTATTAGCCAGGGCAAGGCTAATTTCTTCGCCCCATCCGAGGAAAACCATCGGCAAGCATAATGGAGTGACATAAATTTCTTAGCAAAGTCACTCCCAACGTATTTCCACAAATTTTCTATCATTTGCTTATAATGATACTCCTAAACCACATACCCTACCCACCATCCAATTCCTTGACATCTATGAGGGCGTCGGTGAGTCGCTGGCCTCTCGTTAAGTAGATGTCATATCATCATTTCCTTCCCTTTCCTAGTAACGGAGAAGATGGGCGTGGCCGGCAATGATAGCTTTCATGTTTTATCATTTTAGACCCCCAATTGGATTTCCATTGAATCCCAAATGGAAATCCATAAGCAATTGGGGTAAGAAAGGTAAAGAATATACATTAGGGTGGTTCAAAAAATCGATTTTGCTCCACAGTGCTCATCTGATTCTTCACCATGTTCTGAGTGTCCTCTGAAAATTTGAGCTCATTTGGATTAAAACTGATTTAGCACAAGCCGTTTCAAGTTTGCATGCAAATTAGTATGGGAAAATTTATTTTTTCATTATACTGTTAATGACGTTTCCCCATTAAGCGCAGGTTAAAAGAAAACCTACATAGCTAAAAGGGATACTCAACAGCTTTCACCCAACGAAAACCGCATGTTGATTAATCGTTCCAATAATTAATAATCGATTTTAAGACAGGTTGCGAATCTTTAGTCATGATCGTTAAACTTCTTTGAGGGCATCACTGAAATGTGCAGTGCAACATAGTAGCCTGAATTTGTGTGTGCTATCTTTCGCGCCACGAGCAGCAATGTTGCCTGTTGATGAGTTATGCAATTAGCTCCAGAAAACCACGGTATAGATTAAATTGGATTACTAATTATTGGAACGATTAATTGAGATGCGGTTTTCACTGAGTGAAAGCTGTTCAGTATTCCTTTCAGCTATGTAGGTTTCCTTTTAACATGCACTTGATGGGGAATCGTCATTAACAGTATAATGAAAAAATAAATTTCCCCATACTAATTTGCATGCAAACTTGAAACGGCTTGTGCGAAATCAGTTTTAATCCAAATCAGCTCAAATTTTCAGAGGACACTCAAAACATGGTAAAGAATCAGATGAGCACTGTGGAGCAAAATCGATTTTTTGAACCACCCTAATATACATGACAGCTATCAGTATGCAATCTACGAAATACTCCGTTACAACGCAACGCAACGCAACAACATGTGAAAGATTTAGTTCTAAAAATGTATTGGAGGTAACCACTTCCTTCGGTGGCGTTTGATCCCACGAAACTGTAAACCAGTACGCTAGACAGGTGCTTTCCCTACTAAGCTACGAAGCACTTCCGTCGTCCTCCCCAGCTAAGAATGCTACTGATGAGATCAAATTTCCAACACCAAGCACATGATAGATTTATGCCCTGTTGAGGTCGAAATACGTATTTGTCAAGGTACAATCAAGTGGTGGAATTAAAAGGGATGGTACAAACTTGTCTTATGACAAGTGAAGACATTCCACTAAATGATGATGATGATTCTACCATCTATTGTAGCAAGGCACCTGTCGATAGCACTGGCCATATCTGACAAACGATTTGATCTGATCATGATTATACTACTGTTTGTATTTCGCGGGAGTAAATCCCCCATAACACGAGGCTTTCGGCATTCCTTGGTTTACTCCAAGGCTATAAGTCCCCAGCCCTCCAGTGATTGGGCAATCGTAGCCCGGATTCTAAGTCGCTCGCAACATCAACCATCGATTTCATTATGAGGTTAGCGCATTTCCTCAATCCCATTTATGTCGCCTTATCTGCACAGCCACAAACTCTCAATGCAATGCAAGAACGAAAATGCTGCTTTCTTTTAGAGCTCTAAAAGATGATATTCAACTTTCTGGGACCCGTAATGCTGGGTAGACACCTTTACGTGGTGTGTTACGGGGTAAGATCTACCACGGTTACATTGCCAGCTACAGGCAAATCCTGACCCAACGATTACCTTCCTCATTATCCAACTCCGTGGTACTTATGAGGGTGTCGCTAAGTCGGTGGCCTCTCGTTAAGTAAGTACTTTATCAACACTTCCTTCCTCTCCCTAGTTACGGTGAAGATGGGCGTGGCCAGGAGTAGTAATCCTCATGCTTTTGTTATTTTTGTTTAAGACTGGAATCAAGGACCACTCCCCTTCTTGATTTCTGATAGCATTCTAGATAAGGATCTCAAAATCATTCCGTGCCGATAGTTCGAACGAGCCAGACGTGTGTGCTGTGTCTCATCGCGGGTGTTGTTCGGTAGTGCGAGTCTATTGTGTGGTGCCTACCTACGGATCCAAGGCGATCACTATCGGCGAGCGAAGTAGCTGCTTCTGGCGACGCCAGTAAAGCAGGCTATTGTTTCTGCTGCTACCTACAGCAGCAGCACAGATAAGTGGCAGATTTTGTTTTATTGTTCTCCCTTTTGGAGCGGGACTGATTGAAATCAATTGAATTAGTTTTTTTCTTATTATTTTTTTTTCTGATTTGCTAATAGTTTTAAGTTAGTATAAGACAGAATTGTCCTTCCACCTCTCGGGGTGAGAATGGAAGCAGAGACTATGGGAGGTGGTGAGCCACCAAAAGAGGTTCGCACACGGTTTTACCAGGCATCTTCGCCTGGCCCTTGGGTTGTTTACTTTCGGCAGAAAGCGAAAAGCCTAGATTTTCTCGGCATCAAACGAGACTTGACGCGTCGTTTTACGAAGCTTGAATTCAATCAAATCAACAGAAACAAGCTACGCATCACCGCACCTACATACCAGGTGGCGAATGAAATTGCTGGCGACAGGGCGTACAACATTGAATATTTAGTTTATGTCCCCTCGCGGGAGGTCGAAATAGAAGGTGTGATCAACGCAGCGAGCTTAACTTGCAAGGATGTGCTTGCAGGGAAAGGTCGCTTAAAGAATGCCCTGCAATCTACCGTGGATATCCTGGACTGCAAGGAATTGCATTCAGCAACCACAGTAGATGGTAAAAGGTATATGCTAAGTCAGGCTCGCTTCGGGTGACGTTTGCCGGTTCGATGCTCCCAAAATATGTAGATATCGAGAATATGTTGTTTCCGGTGCGTTTGTTTGTACCAAGGGTATTTAATTGTACCAACTGCAAACAATTAGGTCACACTGCCGAGTTTTGTGACAACAAACCACTTTGTGGTAAATGTTTCCAAAGACATCGGGAGGATACCTGCCAGCAACAAGCCACAAAATGTGCTTATTGTGGTTTGGATCCTGCCCATGGTTTGCAAGATTGCCCGGTGTACAAACGACGCACCCAAAAAGTGAAGCGCTCGTTGGTACAGCGCTCCAAGCAGTCTTATGCGGAAATGGTTAAAGCGCAAGACACATCCGCCACTGCCACCGCAAAGACTGCTTTTTCAGCTACCGTTCAAGTAAGTGACTATTATGATTCCATCTCCATTGATGAATCGGACTCTGACGCAGCCGATATGGATGATTCTTCGGAGGTACACGCGCCCGAAAAGAGGAAGCAACCGTCTTCCTGCACGGAAGAAATAAACTACCCAATAGTGAGTTTAATTCACCCAACCTCGAACATCCGTACGGGAAGCCAAAATTGAGTAAGTAGGGTCGAAGTAGTTTGCCTTTACTCCCATGTTAAAAAAGTACCCAACGGAAAATTTATTAACCCAAATGTAAGTTTAATTCACTCAATTTCGACCTCAGGTAATAAAACTCAAAATTGGCTTCCCGTATTGAACTGGCGTCGTTGGATTGTTTGGCTCTTTTGTTTTTGACAACAAAAGAAAGAGTGGATGAAGGAGAAGAGAAAAAATAACTCAAAAGTGAGTTTAAAAATACTCAATTTTGGGTACTTTTTTTCTTCCGTGCGGGATCGCGCCGTAAGAAAACAAAAGTCATCCATAAAGGCTTGGCAAAATCTGAAGGCAATGGGGGATTATTTAAAATCCCGAAGCAACCAGTCTTCACTGCAGATCCCTGCTGCTCTAAGACATTCCCGCCATTGCCTAAAACCGATGTTCCTAAGAAACATCCGGCTAGGATTATCAATGAAAAGGAAAATGCTACTCGCACTTCCGAAAAGAGCATCTCGTCCACGCGAGGATTGATATCCTTTAAGGACCTCGTGGACCGCTTTTGAATCTTTTCAATATTCCGGATTCATTGAGGCCAATCATTGACCTCTTTATTCCAACAGTAGAAAGTTATCTGAAGTAATTGACTGTTTCATGGCCCCTTCTTGCAGAAATTGTATCTTTCGATGGATAATACGGCTATACAAGATACAATCACTGTGCTGCAATGGAACTGTCATAGTCTAAAAATAAATTGGACGTGTTCAAGTTTTTGATTCGCAATTCCGATTGTGATGTATTTGCTCTCTGTGAAACATGGCTTTCTTCTGAAGATGAAATCAACTTCCACGATTTTAACATTATTCGCCAAGATCGGGATGATCATTATGGTGGCGTTCTTTTGGGGATCAAAAATGCTACTCCTTCTACAGAATTCCCATTCCGACTGTTCCCGGCTTAGAAATCGTCGCATGCCAAGTAAATGTGAAGAATAAAGATCTTTGCATAGCTTCAGTGTACATTCCTCCAAATGCCTCTATTAATCGTCGACATTTTTGGAGCGCAGTCTCCCTTCTATCATCTCCAGTATTGATATTGGGTGATATGAACGCACATGGTATTGGATGGGGCGAAACGTATGACGATTATAGAGCGCCTATTTTCTATGATTTGTGTGACGATTTCAATTTGAATATTTTGAACACTGGTGAAGTAACTCGAATAGGACCAAATGGTCAACAAAGCCGTATTGATCTTTCTTTATGTTCTAATTCACTATCGTTAGATTGCACGTGGAAGGTTATCCAAGATCCCCACGGTAGTGACCATATGCCGATAGCCACCACCATTAAAAGTGGCTATCAAGAATCTGAGCCAGTTAATGTTCCTTTCGATCTCACGAAGAACATTGAGTGGCAAAATGTTGGGTCGGCGGGAAAAATGGGGAGTGAATCAACTGGGAGGCTTCCGCCGCGGGATGAGTATCGAGTCCTTACCGTGTTGTTTCATAAAAGCGCACTGGAAGCTCAGAAACGACGCGTTCCAAGTACATCTGTCATAAGAAGACCAGCCACTCCTGGATGGGATGATGAATGTACTAAGTTGTATTCTGAGAAATCTGATGCCTTCAAGGCCTTTCGTAAACACGGAAGGTCCGAGCTTTGAAGAGTATTTGAGGCTTGAAAGAAAGCTCAAAAATCTTCTCAAGGCAAAAAACGTAGCTACTGGCGACGTTTTGTCAAGGGACTATTACGAGAAACCTCAATGACAATACTTTGGAAAACGGCCCGCAACATGCGGAACCGCATTTCCACCAATGAGAGTGAAGAATACTCCAATCGATGGATATTCAACTTCGCAAAAAGGTCTGCCCAGATTCCGTACCAGCAGAACCGCTATTTCGAGAATCAGTCAATGATCCCGGTTCTTTGGGTGGACCATTCACAATGCTGGAACTTTCTATGTCTCTTCTTTCATCGAATAACACTGCTCCAGGATGCGATAACATCAAATTCAATCTTCTTAAAACCTCCCAGATATCGCAAAAGACGATTACTTGACCTGTACAACTGTTTCATGGAGTACAACATTGTGCCACCTGAATGGCGACAGGTCAAAGTAATAGCTATTCAAAAGCCTGGGAAACCAGCGTCTAATCACAATTCATACCGACCGATTGCCATGCTATCATGCATGAGAAAATTATTGGAGAAAATGATCCTCTCAAGCAGTGTTGTAAAATGTCATTTGCATTCGTTTGTATAATTTTCCCAGAACTTTTTCCAGAAGGTAGCTATCAGTTTATGATGTATGACGGACTTATAGCGCTTTAATGTACCTATAACTTTGTCTAACAAGACATTGCTGTAAATATGTAATCTGGGGCGTGGGAGGCAAAATGTCATTCAAATGACATTATGTCAAATGACACGTGACATTTTGTAGAGTTTTCACTCTCCAGCCTCAGATGCTATATTTAGAGCAATGTACCCTTGGACAAAAATATAGCCCCACTCAAGCGTTATGAGTACATTAATAATTATGGAATAAATTTGGCTTCTAAAGAAAGTTATGAACAAATTAGCCAAATGACATGCAGATGACATTTTACAAGCCTGCTCTCAAGAATCGACCATTGGGTCGAGCAAAATGCACTACTGTCAAATACTCAGTTTGGATTTCGTAAAGGTAAAGGAACAAACGATTGTCTAGCGTTGCTTTCTTCAGATATACAACTGGCTTTTGCGCACAAGGAGCAATTAGCTTCAGTATTCTTGGATATTAAGGGCGCTTTTGATTCAGTTTCCATAGAAGTACTGTCAGACAATCTGCACAGTAGTGGATTACCCGTTATTTTGAACAATTTCTTGTACAATTTGTTGTCAGAAAAACAAATGAATTTCACACTCGGCACTCTGACAACTTCCAGAAATAGCTACATGGGACTTCGCCAAGGATCATGTTTAAGTCCCTTGCTTTATAATTTCTATGTTAAAGATATTGACAATTGTTTGGAAGGACAATGCACGCTCAGACAACTTGCAGATGATGCCGTGGTCTCTCTAAGAGGTCCAAGTGCAGCTGTCTTGCAAGGACCATTGCAAAGTACCCTAGATAATCTGACTGTTTGGGCCAGACATTTGGGGATCGAGTTTTCACCGCAAAAAACTCAGTTGGTTGTGTTTACTAAGAAGCGGTACCCTGCTCAACTGAAACTAAAGCTGTTGAATGATGACATCAACCAATCTTTATCTTCTAAATACCTTGGGGTCGTGTTTGATTCCAAATGTACCTGGAAACTCCACATTGAGTATTTGATACAAAAATGCCGGAAAAGGATCAATTTTCTACGTTCTATCTCCGGAACATGGTGGGGTGCTCACCCGGAAGACCTCATCAAACTCTATAGAACGACTATTCTCTCTGTTTTAGAGTACGGCTCCTTCTGCTTCCTCTCAGCAGCTGATTGCCACCTGATCAAATTGGAACGAATTCAATATCGTTGTTTGCGTATTGCCCTTGGCTGTATGCATTCAACGCATAACATGAGCCTGGAGGTGCTTGTTGGAGTCACTCCTTTAAAGCACCGTTACTGGGAGCTCTCATTAAGAATACTAATCAAATGTGGAACAAGTAACACACTTGTCTTACACAACTTCGATAATATGCTTGAACTGGTTCATCGGTCAAGATTCTTAAGAGTTTATCTCAACTACATATCGTCAGATCTTTGTCTTCCATGTTATACTCCCCTCGAGTTGACTTCACCAATGACAGTTTCTCAATTGAATACGATCTGTCCATGAAACACGCTATTCAAGGAATACCAGATCATCTTCGAAATCTTTCAATTCCTCCATTTTTCTGAAAAATATGAACATGTCAATTGCAACAACAGATATTTCACTGATGGTTCTCGCATTAACGGATCCACTGGCTTTGGTGTTTTCAATGTAACTTCAACCACCTTCCGAAAACTTCAGGAACCGTGTTCGGTTTATGTTGCTGAGCTGGCAGCAATTAACTTGCCATGGGCGTAGCCAGGATTTCGAGAAGGGGGGCCAACTTTTTTTTTAAATCGTGGTTTTATTGTAGTTTTATAAAAACACATGAATATTAACACATGAAACCAAATCCAAACCAAATCGAAACAATAATGATTAAAACAATAATGGATTTAAAAATGCGTGATTTATTGCTCATCAGATATTTTTAAATAAAATGAGAAAAATATTAACGAACTTAGTATTCAGAAAGAATATAAAATCGGCTATAACAATTATTATAAAAATCCTGCATTCTTCCAAAAGTTTAAGAAAACTAGAACCATACATCTGAATTTCTAAACAAATCCTCTCTGAAATAATATTTATTATAAAATAGGCATAAAAATCAATATGCAAGCTTTCTCCAGGAATTCCTTCGACAATTGCTCCTGGCATTCTATCCGAAATTCTATCAGGGATTCTTTAGGAATGCCTCCAGCAACTTCTTCGGCAGTGTCTTCAGGAATTCCACCATAAATTTTGCCGGGAATTGATCCGAAAATTCCACCATTATTTACTCCAAGAAAATCTTCACGAACTTCTTTATAAGTTCTGCAGAATTCCCTGCAATAATTCAAATAATTTCGTGCTGTTTCCCATAATTTTTAAGAATAAAAATATTCCGTGGAAATTCCGCAGAATTGCCAGTAAACATTTCTGAGAATTCCACGAAAAATCTTCGAATTTCTTGTGTAAATTCCATAAAATTTTTCGTGAATTGTTTCGAATAATTTCTTGTGAAAATTTCAAAGAATTTCTCCAGGAATTCCACCGGAAATTTATACAGAAATTATACCGAAAATGAAATCAACAATGGAATTTTCGGAGGAATTCCTAGATTAATTCGCAATGAAATCCTGAAAGAATTCCGGTGGAAACTTCAAGATTTCCACTGGGAGATCCTCTAGGAGTTTCTCCGAAAATTCCTCCTGGAATTCTTCCAGGAGTTCCACCGGCATTTCCATTTCTCTAGGATTTCCTTCGAAATTTATTCCGGTAGTTCTATCGGCAGTTCCTCTGAAAATTCTTCCGGAAATTTCGGCAGAATTGGAATTTGTTTAGGCTTCTTCAGCAATTTATATAGATTTTCCACCAGAAGCTCCTCCGAGAATTTATCTGCGAGCTCCTCAGGGAATTCTCCGGGAGGTCCTCTGATGATGATGATGGTCCAGCTACAAACCCCAACAAAGGTTTCAGCTAGACGAGATTTGTCTATAAGATGGATTCTTTTGTTTCCGAGAATGCTTCTGGTAGTTTCCCCGGGGTTCCTTTAAAAACTCTTCCGGGAGTGTCTTCAGAAATTCTTCCAGAAAATTCCTTCGAGAGTTCCTCCGGGAATTCCACCAGCAATTCATCCGGTAGTTTCTCCGGAAATTCCTCCGGGAGTTCCACCAGAAGCTATTCCAGGAAATTATTCAGGCTTTTTTCAGGAAATCATTTAGCCTTTCTTCAGAAATTAAGCTGGAAATTCCTGCCGAAGTTCTTCTGGTAGTTTATCTGGGAGCACATCTGGGAGGTCCTCTAGGAATTCTTTTAGGAGTTCCTCCTGAAATTTCTCCGGGAGTTCTTACGGGAGATCTTACGGGAGCTCCTCCGGCAGTTCCTTCGGGAATTCCGCTGGGAGATCCACCAGCAGTTTCTACGAGAATCCTCCGAGTCTCACCGGCAGTTTCTCCGGGTGTTTCTCTGAAAAGGAACTCCCAGAGTAATTTCCGGAGGAACTCCCGGGGGATTTTCTATAGGAATTTCCGGAGAAATTATCAAAGGAATTCTCGGAGGAACTGCCGGTGGAACTTCTGAAGGAATTTATTGAAGAAATACAGGAAGAATTTCCGGAGGAAATCCTGGAGGAACTCTCGTAAGAATTCTAGGATGAACTCCCAAAGGACCTTCCGTAAGAAATCCTGGAGGAACTCTCGTAAGAATTCTTAAAAGAACCTCCCGGAGGAATTCCCGTAAGGAATTCCCAGAGAAATTCTCTGAGGAACTTCTGGAGGAATTTGTAGATAAATGCCTAAAGAAATGCTAAATGAATTCCTGGAAGAAAGCCTGATTGAATTCCCGAAGGAACTACTGGTGGAACTTCAGAGGAACATCCGGTGGAATACCCTAGTGGAAGAGAAAAAATATTTCTGAAGGAACTTCCGAAATCCCATTTTCCGTGAAATTCCTGCCAAATATCGTCCAGGAATTCCCTGTAAAGTTCCTGGAAGTATTACCGGAGAATTTTTTGGGAAAACTCCTGGAAGAACTCCCGGAGGAACTCACACAAGCACTTCCGGAGGAATTCCCACATGGAAGTCCTGAAATAATTCTTAGAAAAGTGCCTGAAAGAATTTCCGAAAAAATATCAGAAGGAATTCCCAGAAAAATACCAAGAGGAATTAATGTAGAAATTCCCAGATGAAATCCTGAAAGTATTCCCAGATGAATTGCTGAAGAAAATCCCTGCGGATTGTTCCGAAGAAATTTCTGGAAGAACTCTTGGCAGATATCCGAGTAAATTCCGAGTGAAGTCCGGAAGGAATTCTAGTACACTTCCGCGGAAAATCTCCCGGAGAAATTCCTGAGAGAATTCCTGGAGAAGTACCTGAAGAAACTCCCGAAAAAATACCTGTAAGAATTTCTGGGAAAATACTTGGACGAATTCCAGGAGAAATTCATGAAGATATTTCTAGAGGATTAACGATATTCTGAAGTAATTGCGAAAAGAATTCCAGATTGGAATGCTAGGAAGAGTTCCGAGAGGAATATCCGGAGAAGTTCCTAGAAGAATTTCCGATGGAATTTCTTATAGATTTACAAGTGAAATTATGGAGCTAAATCGGAGGATTTCCGTCATAAATTTTTGAAGAAACTTCTGGTAGAATTTTGGGAAGAAATCCCGTATGTATTCTTGACGGAACTCTCGAATGCATGCCTGAAGTAAATGCCGGATTCTTCCTGAAGAGAGAGTAGCCGAAAAAATATCTAGAAGTAAATCTTGGAGAGAAGAAAAGAAATCTTCAAAGAATTTCCTCATGAATTTCCAAAAAAAAATGTAGTGGGGGGTTTCTAGATAAGGAGGAATTACAATTACATGAAAAGGATTTTCGAACGATTTTCAGAGGAATTTGTGGATAACTTTCGGGAGGAATTCAGAAGTTCTCAGGGGAATCTCTAGACGGATTTCAAGGAGAATTTTTGAGCCCGAAATGTTTCGAGTTGTTTTGAACTTTCATATATTATGGATCCTGGATGCCCTAATAAGTTTTGGGAATTTTTTGAATTTCAACCACCTATTTCTGTATATGATTGGATCGTAAAGTGCACATGTTTGAGGGAATTCATTTCTGTACCCGTTCAATCTTTCCACAATTTAGGGGGGGCGACGGCCCCCTGCCCCCCCCTTGGCTACGCCCTTGTTAACTTCGCTTTGGGGATAATTTCCAATCAGCCCGTACACCATTATTTCATCTTCTCGGATAGTCTTAGTTCTATCGAGGCACTCCGGTCGATGAAACCTGTTAAGCACGCATCTTACTTTCTTACAAACATAAGAGAGCAGATGCGTGTTTTGCTCGAAAGATCATTCAAGATTACCTTTGTTTGGGTCCCTTCTCACTGCTCAATCTACGGCAATGAGAAGGCAGACTCGCTGGCAAAGGTGGGCGCACAGGAAGGTGAGGTTTATGATAGACAATTCTCGAGCAACGAGTTTTTCCCATTAGTCCGTCAGAGTACTCTTCAAAGTTGGCAAAGAAATTGGACACACAACGAACTTGGACGGTGGCTATTTTCTATAGTTCCAAAAGTTTCTGGGCGAGCGTGGTTCAGAGGTGAGGACTTAAGTCGAGGCTTCATTCGCGTGATGTCGAGACTTATGTCTAATCACTATTCACTAAACGCACATCTGTACAGAATAAACCTTGTCGATAGCAACTTATGTAGGTGCGGAGCCGGTTATGATGACATCGATCACGTAGTTTGGTTCTGCTCGGAAAACGACGTCTCCAGAGAGCAATTATTGGATACCCTAGTGGCCCGAGGTAAACAACCCTTCCAGGAGATAAGAGGTGTTTTGGGGGATCGTGATGTGGTCTATATGCAAGCCATTTATAGTTTTCTTTGTTCCTCTGACATAAAAGTCTAATACTTTTGTTTTTTTTTCTTTTCCTCAAAGTTTTTTTTGTTTTGTCTCTGTCTGTCTGTCCCGTAGAGCGCCGTAGCTCTGGCCGTCCGGAAGATGCTCCCATTCGAACCATTCTTCGAGCACGACGACACACCACATCGTCCCCGACGCCAAATGAACGGATGAGCTGCTGAAATTCCTTGATTATGATGATTCCCTGATTCCCGAATCCTAATCCCCGTCCATCCTTAAACATTGTAAACCTAACCTCGAGTCACCACGAGTACGTTGGCTTATTTCCCTCTCTTACTAATTTAATAATAAGATTATGTCGATTGTACATATCTCAAAGAAACGTGGCTCCGTAAAGTGTTATACACGCCTGAGCCTACCAAATAAACGAAATTGAAAAAAAAAAAAGGATCTCAAAAGTAAAACATGAGTATCACTAGTGTCCAATCTACGAATTACACCGTAACAATGCTAATGCTAAAAGATGATATTCAACTTTCTGATTTCTTTCGACTTCTTTCCAGAGCGATTTATGTTACGTCATAGAACATCATAGTTTCCGTTTAGTCGATAATTTTTATTCATTAACCAGTTCTACTCAAATTTTCCAGTCTTAGTACACTGGATTCTGTTTTTACACGATTTAAATTTTCTCAATTTTACACTCATCCAGCATCCTAAATGTTTAACGCATATTAGTTACCATGTGTTTTTTTTTAATTATTTAGGATTTTTTGAAACAAGTTGCAAGTCTTTGGTGACATACTGAAGTCACAAGATCAAAATTACGAGCGAAAAAAATCGTGTAAAAACAGAATTCTTAGAAACTGGTTGAATTACAACTTTGAGGAACATTGTATACCCGTATCTCTGCACATAAAAAAAAATATTCTCTATTTTTTCCAATGTGTTTTTTAATTTTTATTAGGTAAATAAACACGAAACACATAGTCTAAGAAATTAATGCATGTATTTGATTATTATCAAACTTGTTTATGAATTTATTCGACAATTTAAGGTGCTATAATACGAAGGAACAGATATATTAATTTGCATAATTGTCTCCTATTATTCTTTCAACCGTGCCACTTTCTGTTTGGCCTCCATCCACTCCTGCGGGTGTTTTTTCTTCTTGTGGGAGTATAGATTGCCATTCGAGTTCATTTCCCATCCACAGAACTCGCACGAGTACAACTTTTGGCCGGTGTGCGCCGAAGCCCGGTGTTCCTTCAGATTTAGAGATTTTTTGAACCTCTTCCCACACAGATCGCACTCAAAGTTCAGCCCAACGTGCACACTGTTCCGGTGCTTCTTCATTCCCTTCACATTTGGGTATGTTTTGTGGCAGATGTCGCATTCGGACTCCTTCGACTGGTGGATGTCAACCATGTGTCGACGCAATCGGTTCTTTCTGCTGATCCACGTGTGACAGATTTCGCACCGTGCGCCATCCTCGAGAGTCGGTTCGATATGAACGACTCGATGCGTTTCCACCTGATTGTACGATTTGAACTCTTTGCCACAAACGTCGCAAATGAACTTCGGTTGTTTTTCGCTGTGGAACATCTTGGTATGATTCTTCATGGCGTACACGTTCGAAAAGCTCTTCTTGCAAATCGAACAATCCACCCGTTCGTGCAGTTTTAGGTGCGACCGAAGTAATTGTTGTTTTTGGAAAGACTTCGGACATTTGTCGCATTTGAATGGTTTGTCTTCGCTGGACAAGTGCTGGCCGATTTTGTGAACCTGTAGGGCATGTGCATCGGTGAATGTCTTGGCACACTCTTCGCATTTGAAGGGCCGCAGGTGCGTGTTAATATGCCGTAGAATTTTGTGCTTGATTTGGAATGTTTTGTTGCAGCAATGTAAGGTAGGTTTTTGATTATGGTTTAATCTTGAGTGTTCACTAAACTGCTTGTAGGTATCAAATGGAGTTGAACATTCATCGCAGCTGAGATTGAAATACTGTTTGATTAAAATGTCGTCACTCAAGGGTTCGGCAGGCTTTTCAAATAATTCCGATTCTTTACTGTCCTCAACAACTTTGCATAGTTCTGCAGTTATAATGGAGTCAACAATATGTTCATCCTCAGAAGTATTCTCTTGTTTAATTGTTGGCTCCTCCTTAATTTCATAAGCTAATTCCAAGAATATCTCATTTTTTGGGGGCGTATCTTCTTTGGGAAAAATGGGTTTGACCATGGAATGCAACATTTTCTGATTACAAACAACGGTTTGCAAGAATTCGTACATGTCTGTGATTTTTGAAGTGCATTGCAAACAAACCTTCGATGGAAGATCATCACTGGAAACGAACTAAAAACAGAATGCGACAATGAATATTGCAAACGAAGTGATACAAACAATAAAAGTTCAAAACAAACCGCATAATTGCAAACAGCATCCAATTTGGTGCGGAAGATATGATCGTCCATAGAGGATGTAGGTGACCCTTCGGAAGCAAGACACAATCGACACTTGTGGACAACCTGAACTTGATTAAAATTCATAGTGTTGAACTTTTGAAGATACTAAATTAAGAGTAAATAAATATTATTATATCCCGTTACTGAAAACGGAAATCATATACTGCACTCAACTACGATAACTACATCGTTGTGCTGTTTGTTTATAAATGTCTAATGCTTGTGTTAGTATTGTTTTATTATTCTTATAGGAATCTGTAGTACTAATGTAGTTGAATGGCTTTTTGTTTAGAACAGAGGCTCCAAAACTTTTGGATATGCGACCCACATAGCAGAATATCATATTGATTGCGACCCACTAGATACCAAATAAATACACCGATTTTTAAAAATTAGATAAAAATGAGTTCGCGTTAGCTTGAACAAATCATGATAAAATGCTGAAGTCTCGTATTTTTTTCTATTTGAATTGGATGTGGATTATATTTGGATTGGATTTGCATTAGATTTCAATTAGATTTGGATCTCTTTTTTTTTGTCTTTATTAAGGAGACTTTCAGCCCGAGGCTGGCTCGTCTCCGTAGATTTGGATTTGATTTACATTTGGATTTGCATTAGATTTCAATTAGATTTGGATCTCTTTTTTTTTGTCTTTATTAAGGAGACTTTCAGCCCGAGGCTGGCTCGTCTCCGTAGATTTGGATTTGATTTACATTAGATTTGGATTGGATTTGGATTTGGGTTGGATTTGAATTGGATTTGGATTGAATTTGGATTAGATTTGGATTGTAATTGGATTTGGATTAGATTTGGATTGGAATTGGATTTGAAAAAGATTTAAATTTGCAACTACGAAATGTACAATCATGCTAATTGGAAATGCAATATTATGGTTCTGAACATCGAAGACAATTTTACAAATTATGTGAGGACTCAGTCCAGATTTTTATTATTTCGAATTGATTATTATGTAAAATGTGCATCAACACCAGAACTGTTGCTCAAATCGTCATTTTCCCACCCACGACCGTGACACATCTGGATCCTGAAACGAATGTAAAATTTACTCCGTGGCATTATTTCCAAGAGAATGAGATCATGACAGTATTTGTGAGATCTTACACAAGTCAAAATATACTTCATAAGAGTAAACCGAGTAAACTGATAGTAATTTAATGTTTCTATCAATAACCTCTTGGTATTTTCTTGATACCTACCGTAAATTGTTGGCAAACAAAACTAGACGTTTTATGAGTGCAGTATAATTATTTATCTATATTTTTAATGTTGTTTAAAATATCGTGATACAAAATCAATATAACGTTAAAATGGAATCAAAAGTAGATCGGATAAGCCGAAAATGTCGATTATGTCTTGCCACAGGGAAGGCATCCAAATCGACTATAAACGACGAGACATTCCGCATCAAATTGAATGCTGTATGCAACGTTTTGGTATGTCAAGATTGGCTCAGATTTTATAATTAAATATAAAAAAACCTTTTTAAATCGTTCTCTAGTTTGCAACAAACGATCAGCTCCCATCAAAAGTATGCGCAAAGTGTTTCATAAAAATTACTGACTTCCATGAGTTTGTAGAACTCGTACGTTGCAACCAGGAACAACTGCTATCGACGATTGCACCCCCGGAGGTCAAGGAAGAAGAGGATATTACTGTGAATAATGAAATATTCGTAGAAGTCGATGTAAAGGTGGACGTAAAAGAAGAAGAATCTTCTGGAGATGAAAAATTCGAAACGATACATTCCGTGGAGGAGGAAAATGTTAGGGCGGAGGCGGATGACGTGAAAATCCAGGATAATGACGAAGAAGAGGCCGGTGATGATGATGACGTCAAATCCGAGTCTTCATCTCCACGTACAGTAGAGCCTGAGCTACCTACAGAAAATGATCGATTGATTTTGGAATATTTTACACTAAATTGTGATACGTGCTCAATTGTGTTCGAAACATTCAAGCAGCTTAAGATGCATAGCAAGAAAAAGCACGCTCGCAAACCGACGCTCCAATGTGTTAAATGCAGCAAAAGCTTCCAATATAAATTTAAACTTCTACATCACATCAAACTCCACCTAAGACCCTGCAAATGCGAAATCTGTGGCAAAGGATTTGCCGATCAACAAGCCGTACGAGTTCATCACTCCAATAAGCACTCTACCGACGTGGATAAACCGTTCAAATGCGAAAAATGTCCACAATCATTTCAAAGAGAAAATTCTCTCAAATCCCATCTCAAACTGCACGACCGAGTGGATTGCCCAATTTGTAAGAAGAATCTTTCGAACGTCTACAACCTGAAAAGTCACATGTCCATCATGCACAGCAAAGAAGAGTGCCAGTTCATATGCGACGTATGTGGCAAAGAGTTCAAATCCCGCGGCGCGATGGACTCTCACAGTGTGGTGCACAAGGAACTGACCCGCGAGGACGGAGCCCGGTGCGAGATTTGTCAAACCTGGATCAGCAGAAAGAACAGGCTTCGTCGCCACATGATCGAAATACATGAATCGAAAGAAGCCGAATGCGACGTTTGCCACAAGACGTATCCCAACATGAAGGCGATGGTCAACCACAGGCGCAACATCCACAGTGGGCTAACGTTCGAATGCGAGATCTGTGGCAAGCAGTTCAAGAGGGGCATCAACTTGAAGGAACACCGGGCAGCGGCGCATACGGGGGAGAAGCTTTATTCGTGCGAGTTCTGCGGCATGGAAATGAATTCGAACGCGAATCTGTATCAGCACCGAAAGAGCAAACATCCGCTGGAATGGATGGAGGCTAAGCAAAAGGCAGCTAGGTTAATCGATTAGAAAAAACACTTTATAATCTATAGATACTACGTAATAAAATATTATTGATGAAAGAACTGCATATTCACCCCATTGATTAAATTTTTTTGGACAAGGAATTTTCGAAGAGAACTATATCCATCAACGAGATATACCTAATGCACATTTGTAGACATCTAATTCATGTTTTTCTTGTGATCTAACTTACCTTTGTCCGACCGCTAGAATCATAAACCTAAAGCGTACCCGTTTTCTCTTGTATATCCGCTTTTCGTTTCTGCCACTCATCAGGATGCATTTTCTTCTGATGGGAATACATGTTGGCATTTGATATGAAGGTTGTTGGACAAAATCGACACGAATAGAGTGATTCACCGGTGTGAATTGCCCGATGTTCCTTCAGGGATATCGCTCTCTTGAACTTCTTTCCACACATCTCACAGGCGAATTTCAACTCCGAATGAACCACTCTCCGGTGTTGCTGCAGGGCTGCCGAGTTCGGTGCAATTTTTCCGCAATCGCCACAAACAAATTTATCCCCGGCTTCGATATGCTGCGTGCGTATGTGTTTTTGCAGCCCTATTTTATTCGCCAACCACCGCGGACACAGGTGGCACTGAATCCGATTGTCCGGCACTATGCCCTGATGCAGTAGAATATGCCTTTCGAACGAAAGTTTTGAACGGAACTCCTTTCCGCAGATGTCGCACACAAACGATTTTTGGCCAACATGACTATGCATCTTGATCAGATGTTCTCGTAGGGACAACCGACTAGACATGATCCGTCCACATTCTGGACATTCGACTGCTATGTGTCGTACCATGTGAGTCTTTAGCTGATAATCTTTGGCAAAAGATTTTGAGCAGACCGGACATTTATGGGGTTTATCGCTGTCCGATAGATGCATATGCATGTTGTGTAAATCCAGGCTAGTCCGACAGGAGTAAACCTTGTTACATATACCACACCGGAAGGTATCCGGATCCAGATGTTTTGAGATGTGTTCCAATAGGCGGCAACGACGATACAGCTTTTTATTACAACACTTTATATAACCACAGATGTTATGCTTCTCTCTAAAGTGTGCTAAAAGTGCTTTGAAATTTGGTGCTTCTTTCGGACAAAGATCACACCGAAACTCATAGTAACGTCTGATGAGATCGTCTTCTTCGGAATGATTTGTTCGAACTGACTGATTCTGTTTCAACTTCCTTTTCTCAGGGGATTTTTTTCCTGTAGTCTCATCTAAATTACATATTTCATCATTTTCAGGTAGGTTTCCATCTGTGGGTTCCTGATGCTGGTCGTTTTCTTTGTCCGAAATGATCTTCACTGTATTTTCTTCCGCTAAGGTAGGTTTGTCTTCCGTGTCGTCCTCTGAACAATCCTGAATTTCGACCTCCGAATGTAATACATCTGAAACACATTTTTCATCGCTTTCAGATTGGTTGCCATCTGTGGGTTCCCGATGCTGATCGTTTTCATTGTCGGAAGTGATCTCCACTGTATTGTCTTCTGCTAAGATGGGTTCTTCTTTTATCTCGTCACCCGAACATTCCTCAATTACGACAAGAGTTCCCTTTGAATTTAATTCTGGTGCTTCCTCTTCCGATAAATTTAACGACTGCAGATAATCCTGATTGGCTCGAACTTTCTGCACAAAATTGTGAATTTTTGCTACCAGCGTTTGACATTCCGAACAAATCGCGCGTGGGTACCATTCCTCCTTTTGGAACTAATCAAAATTGAAGTTATTGATTAGAAAAATGGATTTTTCAATAATACCGAATTTGGATACCTACCGACACTTGAAAAACGGTCTCAAGTTGTACCATCAGCTGTTCGGCATACAAGTCAATCGCATTGTCCACAATTGGAACTAAGCACAAACGGCAGGATATTGTCAAATCCAGCACTTCAAATTCCATATTTTCAAACAGATTGGCTTTGCTGTATTCAAGGTTAAAATACTATTATTCTTCCATTTACTTCCACTATTAAATTTTTTATGTATCAACAAGCAGATACGTATTTCGTTTCCTACTTGGAAACTATCGACTTAGACCAGGCTATTGACATCCTATTGTTTAGCCCATCGCCAGATCGTAGCCAGGATGTCCCGGGCTATAATTTTTTTTCATACTGCGTTTCAATGATGACAGCGGGCTATGTCTATTGATGATGATGACACCGCGCTTGTCACCGGGTCGACTTAGACGATAACAAACACTGAAGAAGTTTCCAAGTAGGAAACGAAATACCAGGGGAACGACACCCAATTTTTTCACTATGGGTTTTGACAGGTTCGCCTGTTCGTGCTTTTCTGGGTGATAAATTTATCCCCCAGT